>NW_027099893.1:0-126760 GCF_031753505.1 Anomalospiza imberbis
TCATGGCCAACAGACCATGGTTGAACAGGACACAATTTAATAACAATCGCACTCTTCCCTGAGCTATGTGCAACGGCCCAGCAGCGTCTGATGAGTCCAGCATCCACAAGTGATTTCCATACAAAACCAGATTTTAGACAACCGTGGTTCTGTGATAGAAATAAACACAATTAAGTTCTTGTACAAGGATGCTCGTCCTGGAGTGGTGCAAAACAGCACAAACAATTCCTGATTTGCAAAGCTGTCAGTGGTGGATGGAGAAGGGAGGTCAGGCTGCTTTTGGTGTTGAGGAAATGCTGAAACCAGCCTGACTCATTTCATCTCTTCCTGGCCTGGCTGATCTCCCCTCTTTCCCCTTCCACCCATTGCCTTTTGTCTCCCACCAGGCCCCCCGGTGAAGAGCCTGGCTCTGTGTTCTCCATCCCCTCCTCGCTGGCACTGCCAGGCTGGGATGAGGAGCCCCTCAGCCTTCCCTGCTCCAGGCTGGACAAGCCCAGCTCCCTCAGCCTCTGCTCACAGCCCAAGGGCTCCAGCCCCACCTTGCAGGCCCTTCCCTAACTCTGCTCCAGCTGCCAGACATCTTTCCTGCCCTGGGGAACCCAAACCAGGCCACCGGGACCTGGATAATCCACGTCCTTGATGTCCTGGTCACACAGCCCTGGCCCCTTTTCCCCCATGTCAGGCTCAGGGGGGGATCCTGTGGAACATCCTTTGGTGGAGGCTGTGGCTCCAGGTGGACCGGGGGGATACCAGGGGACGGAGACCCGACTGGGCATGAACAGCATTGGACTTGTTGGGAGAAACTGTGAGGGGGAGCTGGGGCGGAGTGACCAACCCAGTGACCTCACACAGCCCTCCTGGGATGTCACACAGCCCCTCTGTGATGTTATAGCCTGCTCTGTAATGTCAGACCTCTGCCCTGTGATGTCACAGCCTTCTCTGTGATGTCACAGAGGCAGTTTATGTCATAGCTGCTCGATGACCTCACATAACCCACTCTGTGATGTCATAGCCCACCCTCTGACCTCACGTTACCAGATGATAAATTGTCTCCACCGGCTGAGCTGACACCTGGAGCTTGTTCTCCAAAACCCCAGGCCTATGGAAACCACACAATGCCCATTGTGTCAGAAGGGGAACTGGAAGTTCAGCAGCCTCAGAGTCCTGCCAGCTCAGCCAGGCCCACTGATATCCCTGCTGGACACAAAATGAGTACACAGAAGCTTGGTAAGTTCAAAGGAGAAAAAGAGAGAGTTTTATTCGAACATCTGGTCTTTATAGAATTCCAAAGGTGACCGTGGATTGGAGGATGGAATTACCACCTCTTCAACCACACTGGTCCAAAGATCAATCAATCATTTCTCTCCACCCACAGAGAAAGTTGTAAACTATTCTATTTATACATGAAATTGTGTGGGAACTCTGACTCTCAATGATGTAAATGTTATCGGAAGGCTAAAAAGTTTTATGAGAACTTTAAAACTTTCAAAAGAACTATAAAAGAAAACTTAACACTTTTAAAAATCCCCTCTTCCCTGAGGAAAGGTGAAGCCCAGCTGCCCTTTCCTTCTGCTGCCTCCTCCTCTCCTCAGCGAAGATGTCAAACTCCCCAGGAGCAGGAAAGTCCCCATTCCCTGTTTCCTTGTGGCTGCAGACTGGAACATCCATTCAGAACAAAGAACTTTCTGACAGCCCTGCTGAATGACACCAGGAGGAGGTTTTGAGAAATGAAGGAAATTGTATTTTGATAGGAAATAAAGTTAAAAGTTATTTCTTTCTGTCCCATTCATTCAGTCAGTTGCAGTTCTGTTTTTCAGAGTGCCACCTTCTCAGCTGATTGTGTTTGTGTCCTCCTCTCTCTCCTGCCTCTCTTTGCCTGCTCTGTTTCTCTCTCCGTGTCTCCCTTGAGCCAGGACAGCTGCCACCAAAGACCCTGCCCTGATTTAATTCCCAGTGCAGGAGCTACAACAACCATGGGTGAAGGTAGGAAGGCTGGCAGTGAAATGTCACTGTAGGATCTTGCTGCACTTGGCTTTTGGCCCCTTCTTAAGAGCTTTGCCTTCAAGGGCAGGAACATCTTTTCCTGGCTGGGAACTGGAATTCCAGCCCCTGGGAGTGTGTGCCACGGATCCCAGACGGGCATTCCCGAGGCTCCCAGGGTGCTGCTCCTGCCCTGCCTCCCAAGGAGCTGTGCAGGGCCAGGGGACAAGGTGCAGCAGCTCCGTGGGCTCCTGCAGCACGCAGCAAAGGTGGCTGTGCTGGACATTTCCCAGCACATTCCCGGCTGTAGGCAGAGGGAGGGAGGAAAGGAAAGCGAGTCCCCGACAGAATCTCGGAACGATTGGGGTGGGAACGGACCCTGCCCGCGGGTTACGATCCCGTGAGGGAGAGACGCCTGCCCCAGTGAAGGTGCAAATGAGAGCATGGGAGCGCAACGTGCGGATTCGACTGAACATGGATTGGACGGAACAAGAAATGGGAAGGAGAAAGGGAGAGACAGAAATAGTAAAGAGATCTCAGAGAGAGAGAAAGCAATCGGGAAAAGGTCTCAGAGAGACAGAAAGAAACAGGGAAAGGCTCCGGCCCGGACTCCGCAGCTCCCCGGGACACCCGCGGGGCGCAGCGCCTTTCACAATTCCAGCCGATCCGAGAAGGCGCTGGACAATTTCCAGCCAACCAGCGCTTTCCTCGCCGATGACTCACCGGTTGCCGGGCGGACCCGCAGAGCCCCGCGGCCCCGGGAGCGGAATTTCGGGCTCGGGCCGGGGGACGGATCCGCGCCGGGGGGGTCCCCGAGCCCCCTGCCCACCCCTGGGGCCGATCGGGGGCTGCCCCCACGCAGCAGCCGGTGCTGCGGCGGCCCGGGACAGAGGGGTGGGAAAGGGAGCTCCGGGCTGGGAGCGGAGGGGATGCGGGAGGAAGAGGAGGGACAGGAGGAGGAGGAGCAGCAGGAGCAGGAGCGGGAGGATCCCGCCGCTCGCAGCGCTCGCACGCTGGGTCTGCAGCACCCCCTGCCCCGGGAGCATCGCCCCCAGCCCCGAGCCGCAGGGGAGTGGGAGGCCGAGCTCGCCCCGCCTCTATCGAGGGGTCTCCGGGAGGATTTTTCTGGAGAGTGTTCGGAGCCGGCAGATTCCGGCCCCGGATCCCTCCGGGCGTCCCTAAGAGGAGCTTTTTCCGGGGGAGGGGAGCTGTGATCGCCCCTCGGGAGGGTCCAGGGGGGTCCAGGCGGGGCTGGCCCGGTACTGACAGGGCGGGACATTGGTTTTGGGGATCCCCGTGAGAGCCGGGGCTGCGGAGCGTGGGACCCCCGGGGCGGGGAGAGGGGAAGGGGCGATAGCGGAGCTGGGGGACCCCCGGCAGCCCGGAGATGAGGCGGGGACGGGACCCCCTGACCCTGACAGGGCCGTGTGCTGGGGTGACCTCGCGGTGCCCGTGCCCCCATTGGTCCGTGTAGCCCGAAATGAGTTCCGCACCTTTAAGGCTGGTTCTGAGAGCGAAGAGGGGCAGGAAGAAGCGCGCAGTTTGTTTCCAGGAGCTGCACTCGCTCCTCCACATTCCGGCTCCTGGACTGCTGTGATGCCTTAAGGAGCTGGAGCAGAGGCCAGACGGAGCCAAGAGGAATAAAGTGGATGTAATAAACGCCAATCACTTGTTTCAAAAATTTAGAAAAGTTTAATAAAAATAAAAATAAAATGGTTATAAAAATAATACAAGTGTAGTAATAAAGGTTAAACAATTAGAGTTAGGACAATTAATGAGACAATAACAGCAAAGAGTTACAGCCCGGGCTGGGTACCTCTTTCTGGACAAAAGTGAGCCAGGAAAAGGACCCCGTTAAAAGAAAATTTACTCTTTAAGAAGGGTAATCTGTTGCATATACAAAACACTTCATGAATATGCATATATTTTATTTAAAACAAGAAATCCATCTGGTACTTGTCAAGAAATTTTCTATAATCCCCAGGCCCCTTCCAGTCTAAGTCAGGCTTGAAGAAGTTCGTTTCTGCTGATAAGGAAAACCATAAATTCCTCTCCTCTGGAAAATTTATGGGTTTCTGTAATTGTTATCTCCATGTGAAGAATTTCTTGATTATCTTCTCCTTTTCTTGAGCTCATAAAAGAATACCTTACACACATAATTTCTATTTTAACTACTAAAGCTTAATTTTAATTACAAAACTACATTTACTATATTATTAAAATGTTAATACAACATAACTTTCCAACCTAGCATAATACATATAGTAAATATCTGTGTAGAGTCATATAATATGCATTTTTCACAGTGGATATTTATTGAAGTGCCTTCAAAGGCCACACCCCGGCGGTGCCGGAGCCACAGTCGTGGCTCTGCCTGGATGGCTCCAAGATGGAAGCAAAAGAGGGCTTGTTCATGAGATCTCACATTTTTATAAGTTTTAGTCCATTTGCATACAGGATTTAACTGCCCAATTAATAGCTTCAAATTATGAAGTTTCATCCTCCTTGCTGGCTTGCTTTCCTGCCCTCCTCTTTTCCCGTTGTTTGTGCTTTGGGCCTGAAGTTTGAAGAGATTGTCCTTGACTCTCCAGCTAGAACAGGATTGTTTTGTCTTCACCACCCTGTGAAAAGATCCCAGTAACACTTAATAGAAAGCTAAAGCTGCACAGCAAAACAGAACAGAAAACCTTAAACCTAAGGTATCAGTTGTCTGCTAGCAGACAGGCAGCAGGACAGAGCTCTCCTTTGCTTTTAGTTAGTTTTTAGCTCGCTGGGGCAGGGAAGTTCCCTGGATGGTGGTTTTTCTTTTTCTTTGGAGCTGTTTAAACCTGCTCTGGACTGAGCACCAGAAGAGCACTGGCAGCTCGCACCTGTGGCCCACCGGGCTGGGCCTGGGCCACGGAGGGACTGATCAGAGACGGAGTGAGCCGAGCTGCAGCCCACAGAGGGACTTTCTGAGTTTGTCATCTCTTTTGGAGCGGCAACAGGTTGTATTGTTTACTATTGTTCATTTTCTGTGCTGGTGAATGCTTTGCCTGTTAAATAAACAGGTTTTTTCTACTTTTCTCCAAGGAAATCTTTTCTCGAACTGGTTGGGGGAGGGGTCGCTTGAATCTGCTTTCTCGAAAACCCCCTTTGGGCGTTTTCTCCCAAATTTGCCCTAAAGCAGGACAGGGTGGTGGGGAGAGGGGAGAGCCCCAAGTGCCTGGACCGGGGGAAGCTGGAGAGGGGGACCCTCGTACCCCAAAACCCCCCAGCATCCCTAAGCAGGACCCTGGAGAAGGGGGATCCCCAGGACCCACGGGATCCCCTGCAGCCCTGAGACGGGGAACCACCAGAACCCCAGAGGGATCAGACTGCAAATGGGACACCCCTGCTTTTTTGGTTTTTTTTATTCACTCTTGATTTTTGGAGGTTTTTATGGACACCTGGAGACATCTGGAGATGGATTTGGGCAGGAGGAATCCCCAACACAAGGTGTTCACACCTTCTTTTTCCCCAAACCAGGATTTCCCATTCCCAAACTTTGGCTGGATGGAGGAGGAGGAGGCTGCAAGGAAGATGCCCTGGGAGACCCAGGCAGGTGAGGAGGAAGTCAGTGCCCCTTTCCCCCTCTCTCCTGCTCCATCTCCCAGCCCAGCACGGCCCTGGCTGCAGGACAGCCCTGCTGCCGGTGCCGTCCTGCTGGGGACGCACTGGGGGGATCTCCTTGCCCTTCCCTGTGGCACGGAGGCAAATCCCATCCTCTCCTTGTCCTTCCTCCCCCAGAGCAGGAGCTGAGGATGGAGAGCAGGGAGGACAAATCCCCAGGACAGAACCTCGTGGAAGAGGCCGTTTTGAGCGGCTCCACGGCGCAGGAACCCAACGGGGAGGAAAAGCCCCAGAGATGCCACACAAGGAGGGGCTGTAAACGCAGATCGCTGGGATCTGAGGAGGAAAGACCCACCCTGGGGCAGGCAGGTGGACAGAGCTCCAGCCAGAGCTCAGAGCTGGTGGTCCATGAGCAGCCTCATGACAGGGAGAGGCCCTACGAGTGCTTGGAGTGTGGGAAGAGCTTCAGGAAGAGTTTCAACCTGATCTGCCACCACAGGATCCACACTGGGGAACGGCCCTACGAGTGCTTGGAATGTGGGAAGGGCTTCAGCCACAGGTCCGACCTGATTGTCCACCAGAGGTTCCACACTGGGGAGAGGCCCTACGAGTGTCCCCAGTGTGGGAAGAGGTTCCACACCAGCTCCCATCTCCTTGTGCATCAGCGGATTCACACCGAGGAGAGGCCGTTCCACTGCCCCCACTGCGGGATGGGCTTCAAGCACAACTCCACCCTCGTCACCCACCAGCGCATCCACACCGGGGAGAGGCCCTACGAGTGTCTCCAGTGTGGGAAGAGCTTCTCAGACCGCTCGTTCTTTACCCGACACCAGCGGAGGCACCGGTAAGGGACGTCCTGCGAGTGCCCCTAGTGCGGGAAGAACTTCGTGCGCTGCTCCAGCTCCATCCCCACTGCAGGACCCACGCTGGGCAGAGCCCTGGTGACCCACATTTCCTCTGATACACAGAGGGAAGTGGCTGGTGTTCCTTTTATTTTGTCTCTAATTATCTTTTATCTTCTTCCCTTCAAAATACAGAAATATGGGGTAAAAATCAACAAATTCATCAAAGGCATCTGAAGCCTCACATTTTACTAGTGTTTTGGGGAATCTTGGATTCTGGGAGACATCTGGAAGGATATGGGAGAGGTTGGAGGAATTTGGTTTAGTGGTCTTTATTTCTTTGCACACCAAATGACAAGAAGTATTGATCTGTCACCACAAAACCAGTCAATACCACTGAAAACTACTGAATCCTACCCCAAAATTACTGGATTCCACCACTTCTCAGGGTGAAATTGGGTTGGAAGGGGATTGGGCAATGTGGGATGCAAATCAGGAGGGGTGAGATGGGCATTGGGTGGGGCAGGATGGGTGGGATGGGGTTTGGGCAGTGTGAAATGGGGGAAATCCAGCTTGGGAAGGGGATCTTGATGTCCAGCATGGGTGGGATGGGTTGGAACTGGGGAGGTGGACTGGAGTCTGGAATGAGACAGCCGAAGTTTGGGGATGATTAAGATAGGGGGAGCCCATTACTGAGTGAGTTTTTGAATAGTCTACATTCATGAAGAGATCCCGGGGTATCTCACATGCTTGAGGCAGTTTTGGGGCACTCCCCAACTCTTGGGGGGTTTCCTGAGAGCAGCTCCATGGAGCCCCATTGCCAGGGGTGGCTGTCACGGGCACGAGCTCAGAGCTGTGCCAGAGTCCATTGCCTCGGTGCTGGAGAGCAGAGAAATGATGAACGGCCCCAGACATCTCCAGCGTGTGTTTGTGGAGGCCTGCGAGCTTACTGGGGAGAGGGCAACAGCAATCCCCTGGAGAAATGCACCTTAGGCTCCGGGCATCCCTCACAGCTCAGGGTGAGGACAGAAGATTCCCCCAAGGTGCTCTACAGCACTATGTTAATTTGTCCCAGTTCTGTCCTCCCCATTGACCCCTTGGCCTTTCCTACCCCTTTTACCCTCATATGTTCATGTTCTAGCAAGTTCTCCCTTCCCTGTCTTCCCCTTGGTTTATGTCCCCGCCTATCCACCCTGGCATTCCCTATCAGTCCCTTTCCCTGTGTACCACCCCTAAACCCTCAGATCCCTGATGCTCTCCTCCACCCCCTCTTTCCCTGTATTTATACCCTAAACCCTCCTTTGTCTTTGTCTTGAACCCCTGGACCGCTGAGCGTCAGACCCTCACAAACCCTCGCTGGAGCTCCATGCCCGGACCCTCCCGTGTCTTCACTGCCGAGCTGCTGTGTGTGTGTGTGTGTGTGTGTGTGTGTGTGTGTGCTGGGGCTCTCGTGGCTCCTGCCCGTTAGCACAAAACACTCTCAGGGAAAGTTGTGCCCGCCACCACCCCAGACCACAACAGTGTCCCTTGGGACCAAGAGGCCATTGTGACACCGTGGGACCAAGGAGAGCATTGCTGCCCTGCCAGACCTCATGGAACCAAGGATCCATGGGGACACTGCCAGTCCCAAGGATCCAAGGGACTTTGTGACACCAAGGGGTCCCATGGAAGCAAAGGGACATTGTGACAGTGGGAGTCCTCATGGAATCATGGAGACCATTGGGACACTCCGGGTCCTCATGGAACTGTGGTGACACCAAGTTGTCTGGGGGTGTTGATCTGCTGGAGCTTAGGAGGGCTCTTCACAAGGGCCCTGGACAGGCTGGATCCAGGGCCCAAATCCAACAAGGTGAGGTTTAACAAGTCCATGTGCCAGGTCCTGCACTCTGGCCACAACAACCCCTGCAGCGCTACAGGCTGGGGATGGTGTGGCTGGACAGCAGCCAGGCAGAAAGGGACCTGCAGGGACTGATGGACAGCAGGCTGGACATGAGCCAGCAGTGTGCCCAGGTGGCCAAGAAGGCCAATGGCTCCTGGCCTGGATCAGGAATGGTGTGGCCAGCAGGAGCAGGGCAGTGATTCTTCCCCTGTGCTCAGCACTGGTTGGGCAGCACCTCAAGTGCTGTGTCCAGTTCTGGGTTCCCCAATTTAGGAAGGACATGGAGGGGCTGGAGTGTGTCCAGAGAAGGGCAACAAGGCTGGTGAGGGGTCTGGAGCACAAGTCCTGTGAGGAGCGGCTGAGGGAGCTGGGGTTGTTTATCCTGGAGAAGAGGAGGCTCAGGGGACACAAGGCGGTGTCAGGGGACAGGTTGGACTTGATGATCTCCAAGGTCTTTTCCAGCCTTTCTGATTCTGGGATTCTCTGGAACCCCCCTTGGAGCAGTTGCAGGAGGAGCCCTGGGCCTCCTCTTCAGAAGCTCCAGCAGCCCAGGTCCCTCAGCTTCTCCTCACAGCCCCAAAGCCCATCCTGTCAGTCCTGCAGAGCCTCTGCAGCCCCTCCTCACTGCCCAGAACAGGCAGCCCCACAGCCAGACACAGCAGCCCAGATGTGCCCCCCTGGCCTGGGGTGCTTCTGGCAAGGGAGCAGCACGAGGCACTGCAGGAGCTGCAGACAATTCCTGCAGCACTTGTGGGATGATCCTGCTCCCCAAGGGCTGTTCCCATGGTGCCAAGTCAGGAACTGGAATGGGGAGTGGGGCCAGAGAGGAAAGGGCAAACAGGGATGGGCTGTTTGCAGGGGAGGGAACAGGGGAAAGGGCAATAGGAAGAAATTTCAACTAGGAAAGAGAAAACAAAGCAAAGGTGAAGCCAAGGAAATGCTCAGGGCAGTTTGGGGGTGGCTGCCAGGCAGCCCTGGCTCTGAGCAACAGCGTCTGCAGTGGGACAGGAAACTCCCAGCTGATGGGAACAAACTTTCTGGCTGACTGCAGAGGCCAGGACAAAGCTGAGTGGTTTCCCTGGCGTCCCCCAGCCCTTCCTGGCCCCAGGGGCTGATGGCATTTGTGCTCCCTCAGGTTCATGTCCCCACAGCAGCAGCATGGGGGTGCTCCCGCCTGCTGTGTGCAATGCAAACAGGGGCTCCTGAGCCAGCGCTGCCGTGGCTGTGCCTGCAAGGATGCGGCACCTGTGTGAGCTGGGGGAGAGGCCAGGACTGCAGAGGGGGGATGTTGTTGGCAGCTCCATGAGGACGCTCTGGGACGCTGCCCTGGGCTGTCCAGCGCACTGGGGAGGGATCAGCCCCTGCTCTGCTGCTCCTTCCCATCTCCCCTAGGGCCCTTGCAGAGCACCAGCCATGCTGTTTGCCCCCAGCCTGCCCACGGCCAGCCTGGGGCTGCTCACGGGGGTTTTCTGTGCTGAGCATTGGCCTGGCCGTGTTCTTGAGAGAGCCTGGGCAAGGAGCCTGGAGCCCCCAGGCCCTGGCCTGAGGCGTCAGCGCTGCCCCAGCAGTGCCCATGGGCTGTCCCTGCTGCAGCCCCGGCACTGCCACCCCCAGGACTGTGCCCGGCCCTGAGAGCACTCAGGCCCTGCAGCAACACCAGGGCCACCAGGGCAGCGGGGCAGGGCCACGGGAGCAGCACTGGCAACACCAAGTGCTGCTGCTGCTGGGCACAGCTGCTGTGCCAGCACTGATCTGCCCCCAGCTCTGCACACAGACATTGCTGCTGCAGCTCCAGAGAAGGCAACAAAAGGGCATCTCTGCAGAAAACTCTGCTGGGAGATCCTTGAGTTCCTTTAAAGCCACCAAGAGGGCAGCCCTTCATTGACACAGTCTGTAGCCACAGGGAAGGTGGAGAGAAACAAAATGAGAAATGGCAGAAACAGTGACATTTATTTGTGGACAATATTTAAAAAACAAAACAAAGAAAAAGGACCTCCAAAATGAAACCAACACGATGTATCAAAGAGGACTTTTATTACAAGTGATTTACAGAAATTGGTCAGCAGTTTAATGTTCCTGAAAGCATCCAGTCATCAGTGTCCACACTGCAGCCTTGAGCTCCTGGTTCCTCAGGCTGTAGATGAGGGGGTTCAGGGCTGGAGGCACCACCGAGTACAGAACAGACAGGGCCAGATCCAGGGATGGGGAGGAGATGGAGGGGGGCTTCAGGTAGGAAAATGCCCCAGTGCTGATAAACAGGGAGAGCACAGCCAGGTGAGGGAGGCAGGTGGAAAAGGCTTTGTGCCGTCCCTTCTCAGAGGGGATCCTCAGCACGGCCCTGAAGATCTGCACATAGGAGAAAACCATGAACACAAAACAACCAAATGCCAAACAGACACTAACTGCAACGAGCCCAAATTTCCTGAGGTGGGATTTGGAGCAGGAGAGCTTGAGGATGTGTGGGATTTCACAGAAGAACTGGCCCAGGGCATTGCCATGGCACAGGGGCAGGGAAAATGTATTGGCCGTGTGCAGCAGAGCATTGAGAAAGGCACTGGCCCAGGCAGCTGCTGCCATGTGGGCACAAGCTCTGCTGCCCAGGAGGGTCCCGTAGTGCAGGGGTTTGCAGATGGACACGTAGCGGTCGTAGCACATGACGGTCAGGAGGGCAAGCTCTGCTGAGATGAAGAACACAAAGAAAAAGACCTGTGCAGCACATCCTGTGTAGGAGATGGTGCTGGTGTCCCAGAGGGAATTGTGCATGGCTTTGGGCACAGTGGTGCAGATGGAGCCCAGGTCGCTGAGGGCCAGGTTGATCAGGAAGAAGAACATGGGCATGTGCAGGTGGTGGCCGCAGGCTACGGCGCTGATGATGAGGCCGTTGCCCAGGAGGGCAGCCAGGGAGATGCCCAGGAAGAGGCAGAAGTGCAGGAGCTGCAGCTGCCGCGTGTCTGCCAGTGCCAGCAGGAGAACGTGGCTGATGGAGCTGCTGTTGGACATTTGCTGTGGCTGCACATGGGGACCTGTTCAGGCAGAAAGGACAGTGAGAAGTCAGGAGAGGCTGCTTGGAGCCAAACCTGGGCTCTTCCCTGTAGCCTTTTCCGCTGGGAGACACCCACCTTTGTTCTTGCCCTGGGAAAACCTTCCCCCAGGTCCCTGCATGAGCTCCAGTTGTGCTGGCTGAGTATGCCAGGAGCAGCCAGGGCTGTGCGTGGGAGCTCTCGCGGAGCCATCCCTGTCCCGCTGCCCTGGGTTTGTGGCCATGTGGCAGAGGGACAAGGCCAGATATTCAAGATTTGTCAGGGGAATCACTCCTAATGCAGAATGGGTTGGTAGCATCTGCACTCACACTTGTAAAGGAATTTCACTCCATTTCTTAAGGAAATAGATGGCACAAGTTTGTTTTAGAAATTGTTTTCCTACCCACACATCATTCCTGGCTCTCTGAGGTCAGAAATCCCCAGCATTCCTGCTACACTCAGTTTGCCACTGAGAAATGTGACAGGCAAAGGATTCCCTGTGGCTGAGGGAAGGTGAGGGGCTGGATGGGCTTGTTCCCAACTGCCCTGGCTTTGCACCTTTGGCTGGAATCAGAGCACAATCACACTCCCGGGTCACCCTGGGATAATCCAGACCCTGCCCAGAGCAGAGGGATCCCTGAATGTCTCACCCTTTCCAAAGGTCTCTGGGCAAGCTCTCAGCACCCCCTTGTGCCAAGGACACTCACGGCTCCCTTGGCCAACCCAGCAGCATTTCCTCAGCTGTGGCAGCTCTGCACTTCCCCGTGGGACATTCCAGGAACTCCCAGAGGCTCTGGCACAGCTCTGCACCCAGGAGGGCAGCTCAGAGCTGGGAAGGGCACAGCAAGGAGATCCCCGGCTGTGCCCATGATGGGATCTCAGGGAGGGGCTCAGCTCATTCCCCTTTCCCATGGACTGCTTTGCCCACAGCCCCACAGGTCCCAGGGAAGCTTGGACACCCCATTCCCATGGACAGCCCTGCCTGGCAGGAATGCCAAGGGCAGTGCCTGACTCAGCTGCTGCAAATGCCAGAGCCTCCCTGAGAGCACCAGAAAACACTGACAATATCAGGGGAGTGCAGAAACAGGAGAAGATGTTGTGGTGCTGTGCCTGAGAGGGCAGGGCAGAGACAGCCGGGAAATCAGGACAGTGTTCCCGTGCCCGGCTGTGTCCGGCACCTCCCACACACCAACAGTGCCCTCCTGCCCCAGCACTGCTCTGTTCAGCCCCCTCTGCTTCCCTGAGCATCTCCCTGGGCCTGGACATTCCCTCCTGAGAGGTGCCTTGTCCCTGCCAGCGCTCACAGAGCCCATCCCACCCTGTGTGCCCTCGGCCCGGCCCTACAGAAACCTGCCTGTGTGCAGGGCCCTGGCTGGGGCAGGGTCTGTGTGCAGCTGGGCGAGGGCAGCTCAGCAGAGCCCTGCTGGGCCCTGCAAAGGTGATGCTGCTGCTGTCCAGGGCTGAGGAGTGGCTGAAGGCCCTTTGGGAGGCTGCCAGCAGAGAGACTGACCACCCAAAGTCACAGTTCTGGAGTCTCTGTAAATGTTCAAACATTCCTTTGATGATCCTGTGTGTCCCTTTCAACTCAGAATGTTCTTTGATTCTGGGATTACAATTCCTGTTCTGCTTCTCTCATCCCCCTGTTGTCTATAATCAAAAGAGAAAAAAAAAATCCTTGTAATAGTGTTAGACCAATAAAGTAAAAACCAGACCTTTATTGGAAGTTTCCAGGTGTCCCAGTGGGGATGAGGCAAACCCAGTCCCTGATTTCAACAATTCATTAAGGTTGATTAATTAGGATATTTAACAGGAACATCCAATAGGAGATTCAGTTGCCCCAGTTACACACCCCACCTCAACCCATTGGAGTATGTCTAAGGACTTCTATGCCCCAGTTTTTTTTATCACTGCGCACATTCAAAAACCAAAATGTTCTGCTTGTAGGTCCTCTTCCTGATAATAAGACTATACAGAAATACAGTGTATTTCTGTGTAGGACTGTGTTTAGAAGGTCAGCTAACTGTTCTAAAATCTATGAAAAAGATTAGGAAATGTACTAAAGTTAATTAAGGATCGCAGTTATAGAAGTATATAATAGAACTTTAATACAGCCAATTAAGTGTTTAATAGAGTAAAGTAAGGATTATAGTTTTATAACTATATAATAGTAATTTACAGACCTACAAATATATTAAAAATGTATAAAAGGAAAAAATCTTTTTGTCTCATCCTTCTCCAAGCAGGAAATTGAAAACACTCTCAGGAAAGCTCCTGGTCTTTACAGCAATCCCAGGTTTACCTTCTTTGGGAAGTGTCCTCCAGAGCTGTGCCCAGGCTGGTCTGGAGATGGGAGCAGCCCTGCCCCAGCCAGCAGCTCTCAGCAGAAGCACCTGCCCTGCTCAGGGTGGCTCCTTCCCCCCACAGCTTCTCTCCAGCGCTGGGAGCAGCTCCCCGGGCCGGCGGAGAGCTGTCCCTGGAAGGCAGCAGAGTCCCTGGCCCAGCACAGCGCCCTGGGCTGCAGGACCCTGCTCTGCAGGACAGCCCTGGGCACCCCTGGCTGCTCTGCACAAGAGATGATCAGAGAATGTACTCACAGGGTCTGTGGGCATTGGGATGTTCCAGCTGTAGGAGATCACTCCAGGAGCTGCAGCTGCATTGTCCTGCAGCCAGAGGTTCCTGTGCCAAGGGCTGCCAGGGATTCTGCCCCAGGCACTTCTCAGCACCTTCCCAGCCCTGACTGATGGAAGCTCTCTGTGCCTCTGTGCTGTGCCCGGGCTGGCTGCAGGCAGTGCCCCAGCCCTGTTGGGCTGGGAGAAGAGCTGCTCATCCAGAGAAATGTGCTTTTGAAGCTCTCCTTGGTTACCAGGATCACCCTCTGGGCCAGGAGCCCGGCCCAGCTCAGCAGCACAGACACAGCGCAAGGACTTTAATGACCCTCTGGGGCTTTGTGCTCAGGCCCTGAACATCAGGCCCTGAGAGGGAGCTGCAGAAACCTCTCCAGAGCTCCAAGCCAGAATCCAACTCCAAAGTTTCTTTGACTTTTAATGGGTCCCACTGAGGGACACGACTGAGAAAGTGTCCCCAGGCCCCAGGCAAAGCAGAGAACTGGAGGCACTGATGACAGGTGGGGACAAAGAGAAGCCAAGTCCTGGTGCCCTGGGGCACAGCAGGCTCTGTGCCACCAAGGGCTGTCAGGAGACACCTTGTCCTGAGGCACTGGGGCCTCCTGGCACAGCCCCAGCCAGGCTGGGCACTGTCAGCCCCTTGTCCTGCCCTCTGCATCCCCCCCTAGCCCACATCCCAGTGGCCTCAAGGATCTGCTGGAAGAAGTCCCTGGGGAGCCTTGCTCAGGAATGGCCCTGGGGGCTCCTTCATGCTCCCAGGGACTGCAGGTTTTTCAAAGCACTTTGGCTTTGGCTTTTGCCTTGGAATCTCTGAGAGCTTTGTGCAGTCATGGCCTCCAATTATCTGCTGTAATTAGTCCCTGGAGAGGCTTTGTCAGGAACAACACTCAGTGGGACTCATGAATGCTTCAAGGTACTTCAGTTCTTTTAAGGTACTTGGTGTTTCCCTTTTGATCCAGACTCTGTGAGAGGTTTGTGCAATCATGGCCCCAATTATCTGCTTTAACGAGTCACTTGAGAGCTTTGTACTGACACTCAGTGGGGCTTATGAATGCTTTGAGATACTCCACCTTTTTAAGGTACTTTGGATTTTCCTTTCCACACTGAGAGGTGTTTGTGCCATTTTGTGTCTCTGAGAAGTTTTTGTGGCATCCTGGCCTCCAGTTCTCTCCTCCAAGGAGTCCATGAGGAGCCTGTGTTGGGGATGGACCACAGTGGGACCCATTTATGCTTTGAGACACTTTGGTGTTTTCTTCTGCCTTTGACCCCTGCAAAGGTTTGTGCAATCTCCTCTCGGGCCCTGAGTTTCAAGGGCTCAGCTCCAAATGCACCACAGGGCTCAGAAGGATCAAACAAATCCTGAAAAAAACATGACTCTGCCTTGATTTCCCTCTTGTCTGAGGCAGTTCATCGGGAAGTTTCTGTATTGGTTTTGGTTTGCCAATTTGAAATTGGCTAATTACCAGGGCACTCACTTGAATATACTTAGTCATTTCCTGCTCTGAGATAGGATTAGGAGAAAGGCAAATTGAGCTCAAAACTTTAATAGGGTATAAAGAAAAGTTTATTAACAGTAACTAAAAGAAAGAGTAATAAGAATCAGAGGAAAACTTCCACAACACTTCCTCTCTCCATACAACCTGACAATGAAGAGAGACAAAACCTAATATTTTCAGTCAGCTTTTCACCTCTAGAATAAACTTTCTTCAGTTCACTTAGGGAGAGAAATTCCTCTTGTTAATGTTATGGGGACTTCTCCACAAGAAAACAGTTGTCTCATGGCTTTTCATTTCCATGAATAGCAGCTGCCTAGGAAAAATCTGTAATTGTGAAATCCCTCCCATTTTTTCACATCTTTTCCCACAGCTGTGTTTATGGGCCATGCCAACTTATGGGGTATTAGTTTACAGATGAGCTGTTTAAGAGCAAAGGTTCTCTTCATCTATTTCTGAAATCATCTTCATTTCTGGAAACAGAGGTCTTCTTCTCTCCCTGGGGGCATAGGTTCTCATCACTCTGCTCTCTTTCATTGTTCAAACTTCTCATGGGATCACAGATACTTCAACATTTCCTTACATAAGCATGGAGGCCTTTGCTAAGCAAATAATCTCCCCATACTTTTCAATGTGTTATAGAGAAAAAGAGAGTCTGATATATCAATTACATCCTTCTCCACAGCTTTACCAGAGGATTTCAGCCCCAAGATCAAGGCATCTCCTCATCCCTCCCACCTGGGACTCAACTTCCTCTTCACTGACCTTGGTGTCTTCATGTTGCTCCTCTGTGTGCCTGCACTTTGTCCTTTTCTCTCACTCGAGGGAGGATGGAAGCACTGGAAGAGTCAATATCTCAGCCGGGGCCTGCAGATGGTTCCGTGACCCCGGCCGGGCTCGGTACTTGCGGCCGGAGCTGTTTTACCATGGAGGTTTCTGCAGCGGCTGCGCTGGGGCTGTGTCAGGCTGGGCCGCGCTGGGGCAGGGCCAGGATCTCAGCAGCCAGGCCAGAGCACAGCAGCAGCACGGCCGGGGCCCATGGCTTCTCCTCCCCCTGCCCGCTGGTTGCGGGCGAACCCCAAGGGCGGCAGAACCTTGGCTGAGCCGGCCCGGCCCGGGGCTGCTCCTGGGGCCCGGCGGATCCTGGCTGGGCCCAGGCTGGCGGCGGGGCAGGGCTCGGTAGCGGCCAGATGTCAGCAACCGCAGCCACGGCCCGGCCCGGCCTCGGCCCCGCGGCCTCCCCTGCGCTGCCCGGCAGCCGATGGGGCCTGGCGGCTCCCTGGGAAGGGGCCCGGCCCCACGGCAGGAGCCGCCCGGCCTGGCCTGGCTGAGACGGGGCTGGGCCGGCCTGGTCACCTCTTTGCTGGCCAGAAGGGAAACAGACCCAGCCAGGCTTCTCCATCTTTAACTTGTGTCTTCACAGAGGCGTGTGCAGTTTCCTTAGTGGTTTAACAGATTGTCAGCTCTCAAAGCTAATTACTGATTGTTTTTTTGTCAGACACAGAGGAAACTGCTAGCAGCTTCTCTCAGGACATCTCTTCCATGATGCAAAACCACCACAACAGCACAGAGCACTGAGCTCCTTTGTCCATATGTAATGTCATGTGCCTGAGGCCCCAAAAGCCCAGCTTGCAAGATCTCCGGGCCCTCTCCGAGGTGTTTTCAAGTGTAAACATTCAGCTCATAATCTAAGAAAATCACCAGAGGACAGGGCCAGCCTGACCTGTCTGTCCTGGCTACTTTTGTCTGGGAGTGATCCTTGGATTTATGGAATTTGGGAGGCCAAATTCTAATTTTTTGCCATGGTCCTTGGCATGAAGGCTGGGTTTTTTTCCATAGGAAGGAAGGAACAGAGCCCTCTGTTGCAGGGGCAGATGAGAGGTGACCACCAGAGGCAAAATCCAGCCAGAGCTGGCAGGTTTTTTTCTGAGAGATACCTTTGCATGGAGGAATTTTTTAGGGAGCTTACCAATTTTGGCAATGGGCAGCTGAAAAGAGGGACAGTTCTTTTCCATAGCAAGGAAAGCACAGAGCCCCAGTGCTCCAGGAGCTGATGAGAGGCAGCTCTCGGCATTCCAAGATCAGCCAGTCCCGTCAGGTGGCCCCTGGGAGGCCAAGCCAGCCAGACCTGCTCCATGTTCCCTCGGTTCCATGGGGCCCCACAGTGTCCCAAAGTTCCCTTGCTTCCATGAGGCCCTGAGGTGTCACAATGCCCCCTTGGTGACACGAGGCCCTGAAGGGTCAGAATGGCCTCCATGGTTCCATCAGGCCCCACAGAGTCATAATGGTCCCTGGGTCCATGAAGCCCCGCTGTGTCACCATGGCCCCTTGGTTCCATGGGCTCCAGTGGTGCCACAATGATCCCCTTGCTTCCATGAGGTCCCCACCGTGTCACAGTGATCTCCATGGGAAGGAAAGAACCGAGCCCCAGTGTGGCAGGGGCAGCCACCAGAGGCCAAGGCCAGCCAGAATGGATGGTACTGGCAGATTTTGGCTGGGAGCAACCCTTGGATATAGGGAATTTTGGAGGTGGAACCCCAATTTTGGCCATTTCTGCATAGATAAGAAGGACAGTTCTCTTCCATTGGAAGGAAAGCACAGAGCCCAAGTGTTTCAAAGGCAGAAGAGGAGAGAGGTGGCTCCTGGGAGGCCAAGCCAGCCAGACCTGTTTGTCCTGGCATCTTTTGTCATGAAGGGATCCTTGGATATATGGATTTTGGGAGGAGGAATCTCAATTTTGAACATGGACACCTTGAGAAGAAGGACGGCTCTTTTCCATAGGAAGGAAAGCATCGAGCCCCAGTGTTTTGTGGCAGGTGAGAGGCAGTTCCCAAGAGCCCAAGGGCAGCCAAACCTTTAAGTTCTGGCTGCTTTCACTGGGGAGCAATCCTTGGATGTACGGAGTTTTGGAGGTGGAATCCCAGTTTTGGCCATGGGCTCCTGGTCAGGATGGATGTTTTTTTTCCTATAGGAAAGAAAAGCACAAAATCCAAGTGTTCTGGAAGAAGATGAAAGGTGGCCACCCTTAGGCCAAGCCAGCCAGACCTGTCTGTCCTGGCACCTTTTGTCTAGGGGCTATCCTTGGACATAGAGCATCAGTTTTGGCCATAGGCACCTGGAGAGGAAGAAGAGTCCTTTTTATTAGTAAGGAAAGCACAGAGCCCCAGTGTTTCAGAGGCACATGAGTGCCAGCCCTCAGGAAGCCAAGGCCAGCCAGACTTGTCTCCCCTGGCAGCTTTTGTCTGGGAGCTATCCTTGGATATAGGGAATTCTGGAGGCAAATCCCCAATTTTGGCCATGGGTACCTACTTGAGATGGATGTTTTTTTCCCATAAGAAAGAAAAGTACATGGTCCCAGCGTTTCAAAGGCAGATGAGAGGTGGCCCCTGGGTGGCCAGGGCAGCCAGACCTGTTTCTCCTGGCAGATTTCATGTGGGAACAATCCTTGCATATAAGGAAAGTTGGAGAATGAATCCCAGTTTTGGCCCTGGGTCACTGGAGGAGAAGGACAGTTCTCTCCCATAGGAAGGAAAGCCCAGAGCCCCAGTGCTTCAGGGCAGGTGAGAAGCAGCTATCGACATGCCAAGGTCAGCTGGACCTCTCAGGTGGTCCCCAGGAGGCCCAGCCAGCCAGACCTGGTCCATGTTCCCTTGGTTTCATGTGACCCTACAGTGTCACAATGGTCTGCTTGGTTCCATGAGGCCCTGGAGTGTCACAATGTTCCCCTTGCTTCTGCAGTGTCACAATGCCCCTGTGCTTCCATGGGGCCTTGCAATGTCACAATGGCTTCGTGGTTCCACAAAGCCCTGATGTGTCACAATGGCTCCTCGGCTCCATGCGCCCTCGCTGTGTCACAACGGCTCCTCTGTGACACTGCGGGCTCCACAAGGTCACCATGGACCCTTGGTTCCTTGGGGCCCCCGTGTTCACAATGGTCTCCTTGATTCCATGGGGCAGCACAGTGTCACAACAGACCCATGGCTCCATGAGGTTCTGTAGTGTCACCGTGGTCGCTGTCAGAGGCTGGATGAGATCGATGTCCTGAGACACCTTGGGATGCTCGGAATGCCCGTGTGGGGCCAGGAGCGGGTCAGGCCTTGGTTTGTGGTGGGACAGAGCCCCGCCCCCAGCCCTGGCCTGGCACAGCTGTCAATCACATGGAAGGGGCGGTGTTAACCCAGCTCTGATTGGCTGAGCTGTCAGTCAATCACACAGCAGGCAGTGCTAACCCAACTCTGATTGGCCCAGCTGTCAGTCAATCACACACCAGCAGCTGGTGCCTTCCCTGGCTCTGATTGGACAAGCAACTGGCAGTCCCACCCCAGGGGCGGGCCCATGAAGGCCCAGGGGTTTAAAAGCCGGAGCACGAGGCCAGCCCATGGTCTGGATCCTGCCTTCTCCTGGGGTTCCTCTGTTAATGGTGCTGGAACCTGAGCAGGTGGTGCCTTTGTGTGTGTCTTTCTATACATCTTCTGTCTGTCTGTTGTTCTCTATTTCTTCTTCTTCTAATCCTACTTACCTGGAACATTTTTGGGTAGCTTAGCATCTTAAGGCTTAAAGGTTTTTAGGTTAAATGGGCTAAGTTAATGGATTTAATGCTATGATAACAGTTTTATGTAGAACAGGATGTTGTATTAAACCCTTTGTCAAAGTTCCTAGATTGTCCATATTTTGCCAGTAAAATTTTGTGTCATTTTGCTCTCTCAGCTCTGTTGGGTAGAGCATGGTGCTGGTATCACTGAGGCTGTGTTCAGTCCCTGTGTGGGCCATTCACTTCAGAGCTGGACTTGATGATCATTGTGGGTCCCTTCCTACCAAGAAAACTCTTTCATCTGTCCATGGTGAGAATATCTGGTTGGTGTTTCTCCTGTACAACAAACTCGAATGAAGGAACCTTTGGTGACCCCCAGCATTTCAGTGTTCTGGGGTGTTACAGCCCTGCAGGCTCACAATGGCCTCTTGTTTCCATGAGGCCCCACAGTGTCACACTGCCCCCTTGGCTCCATGAGGATCTGGAGTGTCACACAGGTTTGTGACATTTGTCCTTGCTGCCCCTCACATCCCCCTGCCCCACAAACAGCCCCGAGCCAGCCGTGAGGGACAGGCCCTGCTGTGCCAGGCTGGGCTCAGGGCTTGGCCTTTCTGCTTCCTGCAGCCAAGCCAGGCCTTGCTCAGCATCGCAGTTCCCTGCTCAGAGCCTTGGGCTCCCTGCAATCCTGGCCTCAAGGATCTGCTCTCTGCACTCCCTGGGGAGCCTCTGGCACTCCCTGCCCTCGCTGGGGCCCAGGGATGCTCCCAGGGACTTGGAGTTTTGCTTCTGCCTCCTTGAGCAGCTTCTTCATCCTTCTCCCAGTGCCTGAGGGTCCTGGACCCAGCCCCAAATCCACCGTGGGCTGATGAAAATACAGAAAGCCCTCAGGAGCTCTTTGTCTTCCTTCCATGGTCTTCAAGGCTCCAGGGCTTGTGCAGTGACTGGAGTCGGTTTGGAGTTCAGTGCAGGAGTGTGAAATACAAAGTTGTGTTTTGTGTCAGGTAAATAAAGGCAGCCTGTGCAGTTGTGGTTATGAAATGTATGGAACATGGCCATGGGACAGTTATAAAGATGAGTTCTAATACACAACTCAGGAAAGCATGGAAGAAGGCTTTTGAACCAATCTTTTATCTGCAAATAACAATTACAAGTCTTAAACTGTTTTGTAATAAGAGTATTTGAATTCTAACTTTAGAATGTTGCTTTTGAGAAGAACTTTTTACTTGTAATGAAGTCTTAAGCTGTTTTGCAATAAGAACCTTTGCATTCTAACTTTGGAATGTTGCTTAGTATTAAGGATTTTAAACTGCAGCTTTGGAATATATAAAGGATTTAAAGAGAAAGGGAAGTGACCCTATCCCAAGCTCCTGGAAAAGGAAGATGGACATCAAGGTTGCTGATTAATGATTTTGAAAGGGGAAGCTGGACATCACTACCATAGATTAATGATCCTAGAAAATAGAAGCTGGACCCCACCTCAGGAAGATGGACCCCACCATGTGGGACACACATCCCGGGATATTGAAACCTGGAATAGATCACAACAGAGTATAGAAATTGGAAAGGAACCAGACATCACCATCACAGATTTACGATCCTAAAGTACAGAATTGTGATTTCAAAAGGTGGAAATAGAAACTGCTGAAAGCTCATGTCAAATTGGGCAATAGAAGCTGCTGGGGAAAGCTGATGAATATGCATGAATATGATCAATAAACACCAGCAAGCCCAACAACCGGTGTGCAGTTGGAGGGGAAAACCCCCACCACTGCACCCAGCGCTGTCTCTGCTCATGCGTTACCATATTAATTAATAAATTTAATTGCTGCTTGATGTATTGGCTGAGTCAGGCTTCTCATTTCTAACAGAATGGAGAAGAATGAGCCCCTTTTGGGCTGACCCTGTTTGGACAACCTGCTCCTCACCTCCAGCGTCACCATGTCTGACACCGCCCACCTGGGACTGACACGCCAAAATACCCAAAAATGCTCGTGTGATTTATTCTCTTATTTCTATTCTGTAACACATTATTTTATGTTAACAACTGTGAAAAACACCAATCACTTGGTTTTTAAAATTTAAAAAGTTTAATAATAATGAAATGGTTATAAAAATAGTAATACAATTACAGCAATAAAAATTCAGAGTTAGGGCAATTACAAGACAATAAAAAGCAAAGACTTACGGACGTCCGGATGCTCTCGGGCACTTAAGCCTGATAAGCACGTTTTGTGAACAAAGGAATAACCTTAAAAACCATACACTGTTGCATATTCATACATACTTCATGGTTATGCATCCATTCTATTTAAAACAAGCAACTCTGGTATTTTTCAACTGCTTCCTTTAATCCCCACGGCATCTTTGAGTCTGAGCAAAGCCTGAAGAAATCAGCTTCTTCTGATGAGAAAACCATAAATTCCTCTTCTCTGGCAGATTTAGGTGTTCTGTGACTGTTAGCTCGAAGCGAGTGTCTCATTCCTTTAAAAAACCCCCACATACAGAGTTTCTATTTTAACTACTAAATCTTCATTTTAACTACAAAACTACATTTACTGTACTATTAAAATGTTAATACAGCACAACTAATCAATGTAACATAATACATATAGTAACGATCTGCATAGAGCCATATAATATCCATTTTTAACATATTTAATTATTTCTATATATATAAAATTTATTTATAATAATAGTATTGGTTTTTCTTACCTAATTTTAATATTAACATTAAAAATCTATACATTTTTAGTAGCCAGAAAAACGAATGTTCTTTGTATCTCTGTAACACAATTCCCTTCATTAATGAATTAAGATGTATTGGCTATTTATTTCTTCCTGTTTATGGTAATTAGCAATATTTCCAGTCATTTTGTCATATTTTTTATCATCTTTTTCTCACACAGGGTTAAGGAGGGGCCACTTTAGGATCCTTGGAGACATTTCTGGGGCACATTTGGGGCAGTTCTGTGCCTGGGGAGGGAATTCAGAGAGAACTTGAGGGTCTGGAGGACACTTGGGGGAGCCGGGTGGGCACTTGGAGGGGCACTTAGGGGTTCTGAGGGACAGCTCGGGGTCCGGGGGAGCCCTTGGGGGTCCAGGGGGGCCCTTGGAGGTCAGGGAGGGGAATTTGGGGCCCCGCGGGGCCCGGGCGGGCACTTGGGGGGCTCCAGCGGGGCTCTCCGGGGCGCGGGGGGTGATGGGAGTTGTAGGCGCGGGTAGAATACGGTTGAACGGGGCCGCGGAGCATCACGGGAGTTCTAGGCGCAGCTGCGATGTGGCGCGGGGCATGACGGGAGATGAAGTCATGGCTGCAATCGTGCGGGACGTGCGCCGCGGAGCATGATGGGAGCTGTAGTCCCGGCAGTGGCTGGGACGCGGCGTTTGGGGGTCCGGGAAGGCCCTTGGGGGACACTTTTGTGTCCGAGCCGCGACTTGAGGCCCTCGGGGCGAACGTAAACGGTTCGGGAGAACTTGGGGGGAGCTCGGGGAGCTCTACCCGGGCTCCTTAGGGCGCGGGGTACGGCAGGCGGTTTAGGCGCGTGACTGTGTTCTGAGGGGCTCTGGGGCCGCGGGGGATGAGAGGAGATGAATTCCCAGCAGTGGCTGTGCCGGGCATCCGTGGGGTCGGGAGCACTGCGGGGATCCGGGGGCGCCTTTGGGGGGTCCCGAATGGGCGCTGAGGGGCACTTGGGGATCCTGGAGGGTCTGGGGGACACTTACGGGAGAGATGGGGGCGGGTACCGAGGGGGTTCTGTGGAGCGCGGGGCATGACGGGCGTTGTAGTCCCGGCTCCAATGGGGCTGAATCGGGCCGCGGGGCATGACGGGAGTTGTAGGCACTAGCGAAAGTATGACGCCGACTCCAGGCACCGCCCCAAGGTTGCAATCCCTGGCGCTGATTGGCTGCGCGCGGTGATGGGCGGGAGCCCCGGCAAATGGGAGGCGGCGGAGGCGGGAACAGCCCATCCAACCCCTCCAGTCCAGCCCAGTGCATCCCCAGTACAACCCAGTACAACCCCAGTGCTCCTCCAGTCCCTCCCAGTACAGCCCAGTACAACCCCAGTACAGCCCAGTATAGCCCCAGTGCTCCTCCAGTCCCTCCCAGTACAGCCCAGTACAACCCCAGTACAGCCCAGTACAACCCCAGTACAGCCCAGTACAGCCCCAGTGCTCCTCCAATCCCTCCCAGTACAGCCCAGTGCATCCCCAGTACAGCCCAGTACAGCCCAGTACAACCCCAGTGCTCCTCCAGTCCCTTCCAGTACAGCCCAGTACAACCCCAGTGCTCCTACAGTCCCTCCCAGTACAGCCCTGTCCCTCCCAGTACACCTGAGTTCATTCCCAGTCCCTCCCAGTTTCCCCCAGTGTCATCCATAGTCAGCTCCAGTGTCCCCCAGTCTTACCCACAGCGTTCCCAGTGTCCCCTGTTTGTCCCAGTATCCCCCAGTATCACTCCCAGTATGTCCCAGCATGTTTCAGTGTGTACCCCCACAGTCCATCCCAGTCCACCCAGATTCCCCTCAGCATTCCTCGTGTTCCCAGGCTGTCCCAGTCCTTCCCAGGGTCACTCCCAGTATGTCCCAGTGTCTCCCACAGCGTTCCCAGTGCCCCCCAGTATGTCCCAGTCCTCCCCAGTGTTTCCAAGGACAGTTTAATGTCTCAGGGTTGCCGTGGCAGCCAAACCCAGCAGTGGGGTCAGTGCAGTGTCCGTGGCCACGGCCCCTTGCAGTGGCCCAGTGCAGCTTGGGCTGATGATCCACCCTCACAGCTGGCCCAGGGCAGGTCTGCAGTGGTTTTGGTGGCACCTTGGGCTGGCACACCCCTGAGGAGTGTGTCTGTTTTCATGGGGAAACTCGGGAGTTTTTGATTGCTTCAAACATAGACAAAGGGAAAGCCCCTCTTAGGCTGGGTGCAGCCAGCTCTGCAAGCACAGCAGGTCCCAGGTGAGCGAGGACAGAGAGGATGGGCTTGGGCAATGTGGAGCAAGGCTGTCCAGACTGGGCCAGAGCTCAAGGCACAGCTGCTCTGAGCAGGCCAGAGCTCCTGAGGGGAGAGCCTGGGTCAGTACCAATCACAGAATGCTGCAATCGCCTCTGCTCTAAAGAGAAATGTAATAAAATACACCCTTTGAAAGAGGACAGTGTATTTCTTACAAGCTCATGAAATCTTTCTCCATAACTGCACTAGGAAAACTCTAATGGCCCTCTCAGGGCTTTGGTGTTGTTTACATCAGACTCAGTCCCTGAGAGTGTCTTCAAAAAACTTCTCAAGAACTCAAATTTAAACTCCAAAGTTTCTTGAAGTTTTAATGGGTCCCACTGAGGGACACGACTGAGAAAGTGTCCCCAGGTTCCAGTTAGAGCAGAACCCTGGAGGCACTGATGACAGGTGGGGACAAACAAGGCAAAGGTGTCTCTGGCGCTGAGCAAACCTGGATGTTTTTCAGGAATGCAAAGGGCCAAGGCTGAGCCCCAGCCCCTGGCAGGGCAGATCCTGTCCCTCCCTCCTTGCTCAGGGCTCTTCCCGGGATGGGCACTGCCATGTGGGGATGTGCCATGCCAAGGGCAGGACCATGGGGCGGCCCCTGCCAGGCTGCTGAGCAGGGACAAGGAGGCCATGAGGCCCCAGGGCTGCAAGGGTCACTTGTCCCCTCGTGGCCTCAGGCCCAGGGCCAGCAGCCATGGCCAAAGGGCTGCACAGGTTGGCTCTGTCAGGGCCTTGCAGCTGCTGCACATCCCTGTGCCCTCTGCAGCCCAGGCTGTCCTGCGGTGTCCCTGCCCTGGCCTCTGTCCCTGCAGGCTGTCGTCATCCCCCGGCTGCCCCACCTCGCTGGCCCCTTCCTTTGCTGACAGCTCTGCCTCCTGCCTGCCCCTGCCTGGCCACACAAAGCCTTGGCCTTGAGACCCAAAGGGTTCATTCCATTTTTACCGTGCCTGTGAACTTCCAGCACAGGAACAAGGCATGCAGGGGCTGCTTTCCCAGCAAGGATGGCTGGAAGAGAAGAAGAAGACATCTGGCTCAAGGGTGCAGTGATAGAGAAAACAAGGACTGAATCTGGGAACTCGGGGTGGGATTTATGGAAATGGGTAAATTGTAATTGGCATTTAGCGACTGTATATGAACAACACACTGGTTGAATTACATGTCCACGTCAGGTTAGGAGTTATCTCATGTTAGACCTCAGGCCTGAATAAATGATCCCCTCTGAAATAGCAAATGAGTGTTAAGGAGCCTCATTCTGATATTTCAGAGATTTGGTGGCAGCGGGGCCTCACAGAACCAAGGAGTCAGCTGTGACACTGAGCAAACTCATGGAACAAAGGGTCCATGGTGACACAGCAGACCACATGGAACCAAAATCAATTTTGGCACCTTGGGGCCACACTGAACCAATGGTCCATTGTGATACTGCGGATCCAAGGAGACCATTGTGACACTGAGAAACCTCTTGGAACCAAGGGGCCATTCTGACACAGCAAGGCCTCGTGGAGCCATGGGTCCATGGTGACATTGTGAACCCAAGGAGGCCATTGTGACTGAGGAACCTCATGGAACCAAGAGTCCGTTGTTCCACTGTGGATCCTGTGGAACCAAGGGGAGCACAGTGACATTGCGGGGCCTCATGGAACAATGGAGACTCTTCTGACACTTTGGACCCACTGGAGCCAAGGGACCATTAGAGCATGGCAGGGCCTCGTGGAATCAAGGGGACTACAGTGAACACTGTGGGTGTCTGGGATGAAGGGGCCATTCTGACACCGTGGAACCAAGGATGCCACTGTGACACTATGGGGCATCATGGAACCACAGGTCCATTGTGACACAGCAGGGCCTCATGGAACCTTGGAGGCCATTTTGACACCTTGAGGCCTTGTGAAACCAAGGAGGCATTGTGGCACTCCAGAGCCCTGTGCAGCCAAGGGGACCATAGTGACTCTGTGGGGCTCAGTGAAACCAATGGTCTGTTGTGACACTGCAAGGCCCTATGGCATCATGGAGACCATTGTGACACTACAGGCCCCATGGATCAAGGAGCCATTGTGACACTACAGGCCCCATGGATCCAAGGAGCCATGGTGACACTACAGGCCCCATGGATCCAAGGGGCCATTGTGACACTATGGAGTTTTGGCAGGCCAAGGGGCACTTGTCACACTGTGTGGCACCATGGAACCAAGGGGTCCATTGTGACACTTCAGGACCCCATGGAAATAAGGATCCATGGAACAGTGCAGGACTCCATGGAACCAAAGGTCCACAGTGACATTGTGGGGCCTCATGGAACCCTGGAGGCCATGGTGACACTTTGAGGCCCGTTGAATCAAGGGGCTCTGCAGGCCCTCATGGAACCAAGGAGACCCTTCTGACACTGGGAGTCCCCATGGAACCAAGGGTCCATTGTGATACTGCGGCACCAAGGAGACCCCTGTGACACTGCAAGGCCTCATGGAAGCAAGGGTTTGGGCTCCCAGGGGCTACCTGACAGGTCCAGCTGATCTTGGAATGTTGAGGGCTGCCTCTCATCAGTCCCTGGAGAACTGGAGCTCTTTGCTTTCCTTCCTATGGAAAATAACCATCTGTCTTTCCAGGTGCCCACAGCCAAAACTGATACTCCTCCGGAAAAATTCCCTATATGCAAGGGTTCTCCCAGACAAAAGCTGGCAGGACAAACACCTCTGGTTGGCCTGGTCCTCTGGTGGTCACCTCTCATTGCAAGGAAGTCCTAAGGAGAGTATTTGAGCAGGTTTGACTGCTGGAACATCAGTGAGTCTCTCATCCTCTAAAAAACTCAGATGCTCTTCTGATCATATGTGTCTTTTCTTTCTCATTGTATCTTATGCATGAAATACTATTTTCAGCTAAAAATTATTTTTCTTCTCACTCTACCAGTGTTTGCTGACACAAAACAGCTCGTCTATGTATGGATCCAGGTCACCTGTATAAGTTAGCACAATAAAGAATCCAGCAGGAATGATTTGTCTCTGCTCCCATCTGTCACATCTCCTCTGGAGCTGGAGGTGCAGCCCCAGCACTCGGGAGGGCTCAGGGGCTCACCAGCTCAGCTCCCACACAGAGAACTTGCAGACCCTGGGCTGCTCTCCTTGGCCCCTGCACGCTCAGCCAGGCTGGGATGGACACTGATGGTTTCTGTGCCAGGCTCTCTGAGCCCAGCCCAGCTCCCTGCAAGCTCTGCCAGCTGCCCTGAGCTCTGTGCAGCACCAAGGGCCTCTCCCCAGCACAGCCCAGCCGGCTCTGGCCCCACAGCTCTGCTCAGCCCAGGCTGCTCTGGCCACTGGCCCCACGGCCTCAGCCCCTGGCCAGGGCACAGCAGCAGCTGCAGCTCAGCCAGGACTCAGCCCCAGCCATGGGGGAAGGGGCTTGGCCAAGGCCAAAGGAGGCTCCCTGGGTGCCCTGCTCCCCTCGGGCTGAGGTGCTGAGAGCTCTGCAGCCCCTGCTGCCATCCCATCTGCCCAGGCCAGCACAAGAGCCCGGCCTTGGGGCCCTCCAGAGCTGCTCCTGCTCCAGGCCCAGGGCCCATCCCAGAGCTGGGGCAGCCACAAAGCTGTGCCCATTGCTGGTCATTGCTGCTCTGATGGGGATGGATCCTCAGCCACTTGGAGGCTGCTGATGAATTTTACTACTCCACAGGCCTCTTCTTTGTTGAGCTCTTCAGTTCAGGAATTCAGTGATTTGTTTAAAACTCCCAAATAAAAAATGCCGCTGGGAATTATGGTAGCTTTCAATTCTTCTGTGGCTAATTATACTGATTTCAAAAGTGTATTCAAAGTGAATAGACTATATTGAAATAGTTTGCCCTGATTTCTTTTCCTGTTTATAGATTGATATCAGCAATGTCCAATTGATATTGACCCCCAGCACCTCCTAATGCAGTCTGAATAGACGTGAAAATCAAGACCCTTCATGGCTGACAATCAATAACACTTTGTCCCCAACCCCTCCCCACCATTCCCCTCATCCAACCCCTGGCACTCAGAGCAGCTGAGGAATGGAGTCACACCCAGGGGTGTCCCCAGGGCTCAGGACTGGGGCCAGGTCAGTGAAATCTCTTGATTGCTGATCTGGACGAGGCCATCGAGGGCACCCTCAGTCAGTTCCCAGGTGAGCCCAAGCTGGGTGGGAGTGTGGCTGTGCTGGAGGACAGGAAGCTCTGCAGAGGGATCTGGACAGGCTGGAGCCATGGGCCCAGGACAATTGGATGAGGTTCACCAAGGCCAAGGGCCGGGTCCTGCCCTGGGCTCACAACCACCCCAAATCCCTGGCCGTGCCCTGCCCCTGATCCCCTCAGCCTGTCCTCTTTCCTTCATCCCTCCTTTGCCAGGGACTTTCTGGGACAAGGGAGCTCTGTTCTGGGGATGGAGGGAGGTCCAAGTGCCACCACTGGAGTGGGAACCACAACTCATCAGGTTTGTGTCCTTTTGGGATCAGGACCTGGTGAGACTCAGAGGCACAGAAAGTTTCTCTTCATGGCCAACAGACCACGATTGAACAGGACACAATTTAATAACAATCACACTCTTCCTGGAGCTATGTGCAATGTCCCAGCAGTGTCTGATGAGTCCACCATCCACAACTGATTTCCATACTAATATTGATTTTATACAAACGTGGTTCTGTGATAGATATAAACAAAATTAAGTTCTTGTACCAGGATGCTCGTCCTGGAGTGGTGCAAAACAGCTCAAACAATTCCTGATTTTCAAAGCTGTCAGTGGTGGATGGAGAAGGGAGGTCAGGCTGCTTTTGCTGATGGGGAAATGCTGAAACCAGCCTGACTCATTTCATCTCCTCCTGGCCTGGCTGATCTCCCCTCTTTCCCCTTCCACCCATTGGCTTTTGTCTCCCACTAGCCCTCCTGGTGAAGAGCCTGGCTCTGTGTTCTCCATCCCCTCCTCGCTGGCACTGCCAGGCTGGGATGAGGAGCCCCTCAGCCTTCCCTGCTCCAGGCTGGACAAGCCCAGCTCCCTCAGCCTCTGCTCACAGCCCAAGGGCTCCAGCCCCACCTTGCAGGCCCTTCCCTAACCCTACTCCAGCTGCCAGACATCTCTCCTGCCCTGGGGAACCCAACCCAGGCCACAGAGACCTGGATAATCCACGTCCTTGATGTCCTGGTCACACAGCCCTGGCCCCTTTTCCCCATGTCAGGCTCTGGGGTGGATCCTGTGGAACATCCTTTGGTGGAGGATGTGGCTCCAGGTGGACCGGGGGGATACCGGGGGACAGGGACCCTGCTGGGCATGAACAGCATTGGACTTGTTGGGAGAAACTGTGAGGGGGAGCTGGGGCGGAGTGACCAACCCAGTGACCTCACACAGCCCTCCTGGGATGTCACACAGCCCCTCTGTGATGCCACAGCCTGCTCTGAGATGTCACAGCCCTTTCTCTAATGTCACATAGCTGTTCTCTGATGTCACAGCTGGCTCTGTGATGTCACAGAGGCAATCTATGATGCCATAGCTTCTCAATAACCTCACATAACCCACTCTGTGATGTCATAGCCCACTCTGTGACCTCATGTTACCAGATGATAAATTGTCTCCACCAGGTGAGCTGACACCTGGAGCTTGTTCTCCAAAACCCCAGGCCTATGGAAACCACACAATGCCCATTGTGTCAGAAGGGGAAGTGGAAGTTCACCAGCCTCAGTGTCCTGCCAGCTCAGCCAGGCCCACTGGAACATTGGGGTCCACGACCACCAGGGACCACCACAGAGACCCCCAGGACAGAAGAGAGCATGGGTAAAGGGATGGGGAAATATGTTAATGATTCTCGGGAAGTGATTATCAGATGTGTGTTTAGTCCAGGACAATCAGTGAATATGTGTGCAAAATACAGAATATGAACAGAAACATTCCTGTACTCAGCATGCTTGGCTTTGGGAGGAGCTATCCCCCGTGCACCCGGCTGGATAAAGAATGCTGCTTCTTAATGCTGCATTGGTGTGAAGGAGTTTTCTGTTTTACCGAATTTTTGGTAACACTCCACTGCCAAGGAAAGCTCTGTCTCCTGCTGCTCACAAACAGAGAAGGGCTGGTGGCAGATGTGGGGGTCGTTGGCTGCCTGGGGCACAGTGACCATGAAATAATCAAGTTTTCAATGATCTGTGAAAGAAGGAGGGGCAGCAACAAAACTTCCACACTGGAATTAGGAAGGGCAGACTTTGGCCTCTTTAGGATGCTGATTTGGGGAGTACTGAATCAGGTACTGATTTTTTAAAGGGAAACAGCCCTTAAAAACAAAGGGGTCCAGGGAGGATGGTCACATTTCAAGAAAGTAATCCTAAGGGGGAAGGAGCAGCCTGTGCCAGTGTGGCCAAAGATGAGCTGGTGAGGAAAATGACTGGCCTGGCTGCCCATTGAGCTTTTGTGGGAACTTAAGGGAAAAAAGGAGTGACAACTCAAAGTGTTTAAAGATGTTCATAGGTCATTCAGAAAGAGAAGTTGAGAGGTGAAAGCTCGATTAAAACTTAACCTGGCAGCTTCTGTAAAAAGAATAAAACAAGTTTTATAAAAAAATTTATAGCAAATGGAGTGGGAAGGAGAACCTCTACTCTTTGGATGCAGTGGAGCATACAGGAACTAAAGATAAGGAAAAGGCAAAGCTACTTAACACCTTGTTTGTATCAATTTTCAATATTAGGACAGGATGTCCTCAGGAGAAGTGTTCTCCTGAGCTGGTGGATGGGCACAGAGAGCAGAACAGGCCCCTGTAATCCAGGAGGAAGCAGCTGGGGACCTGCTGGGCCACTCAGATGCTCACAGGTGTATGGGATCAGATGGGATCCATCCTAGGGGGATGCAGGAGCTGGTGGATGAGCTCCCCAAGCTGCTCTCCATCATTTACCATCAGTCCTGGCTCACCAGGGAGGTGCCAGAGCACTGGAGGTGCCAGTGTGAGCCCATCCCCAAGAAGGGCTGGGAGGAGGATCTGGGGAACTCCAGGCCTGTCAGCCTGACCTCGGTGCCTGGCAAGGTTCTGGAACAGATCACCCTGAGTGCCATCACAGGGCACCCACAGGATGGCCGAGGGATCAGAGCCAGCCAGCGTGGATTTAGGGGGGGCAGGTCCCGCCTGACCAACCTGTTCTCCTTTTATAACCAGGTGACCCAGCTCTGGATGTGGGAAAGGCTGTGGATGTGTCCATCTGGACTTCAGCAAAGCCTTTGGCACTGTCTCTGACAGCATTCCCTGGAAAAGCTGCACCCACGGCTTGGGCAGGTTCCTTCTCGCTGGGAGATTGAAGAGCTGGCTGGAGGCTGGGCCCAGAGAGCGGTGGAGATGGTGCTGCATCCAGCTGGTGTCCAGTCCCTGGTGCTGTCCCCCAGGGATCTGTGTTGGGCCCAGTCCTGTTTAACATCTTCACTGATGATCTGGGTGAGGGGATCGAGCCCACCATCACCAAATGTGCAGATGACACCAAGCTGGGGGTGAGTGTGGATCTGCTGGAGGGCAGGACAAGAAGACACAGCCTTGAGCTGCACCAGGGGAGGTTTAGGCTGGACAACAGGAGGAAGTTCTTCACAGAAAGGGTGAGTGGGCATTGGAATGGGCAGGCCAGGGGGGAGGTGGCACAGTCACTGTCCCTCTCCAGTGGCACTTAGTGGCATGGTCTGGGTGACAAGGCAGTTTTAGGGCATTGGCTGGACTTGATGATCCCAAAGGTCTTTTCCAGCCTATTTGATTCTATCATTCTGTGATGACTGGGACACTCTGGGGCCATTGTGACACTGCAGAGCCTCGTGGAACTAAGAGGACCATGGTGACACTGTGCAGCCCCCTAGAACCAGGGCTCCATTGTGGTGCTCTGGGGCCAAATGGAACCAGGGAGTGCCCCGTGACACTGGGTCCTCGTGGAACCACAGAGGCCATTGTGACACTGCGGGGCCTCCTGGAACTGAGGGGTTTCACCATTTTGACACTGCAAATCCAAGGAGAGCATTGGGAGAGTCCAGGGCCCAGTGGAACCAAGGGGCCGTTCTGACACTGCGGGGCCTCATGGAACCAAGGGGACATTGTGACACTGCAGGACCTTGTGGAACCAAGGGGCCACTGTGACACTCTGGGGCCTCAAGGAATCTGGAAGGCTGTTATGACACTGTGTGGCCTCGTGGAAACAAGGAGTCCATTGTGACACTGAGGGGACTTGTGGAACCACAGAGAGCATTGTGACAGTGTGGGACCTCATGTAATCATGGGGCCTTTGTGACACCCTGGGGCCCCATGGAACCAAGGGGCCACTGTGAAACTGCGGCACCAATGAGAACATTGTGACACTGTGAAGCCCCATGGAACCAAGGAGTCCTTTGTCACATTTTGGGGCCCCATGGAACCAAGGCAACCAGTGTGACAGTGCAGGGCCTGGTGTAACCAAAGGGACATTGTGACACTGAGGGGACCCATGGAACCAAGGACATCTTTGCAGATGACTCCAAGCTGGATGTGAGTGTTGCTCTGCTGGAGGGCAGGAGGGCTCGGCAGAGGGACCTGGACAGGCTGGATCCAGGGGCCAGATCCAACAAGGTGAGGTTTAGCAACTCCAAGTGCTGGGTCCTGCACTTTGGCCACAACAACCCCTGCAGCACTACAGGCTGCGGACAGAGTGGCTGGACAGCAGCCAGGCAGAAAGGGACCTGCAGGGACTGATGGACAGCAGGCTGGACATGAGCCAGCAGTGTGCCCAGGTGGCCAAGAAGGCCAATGGCTCCTGGCCTGGATCCGGAATGGTGTGGCCAGCAGGAGCAGGGCTGCTGTGCCAGCACTGATCTGCCCCCAGCTCTGCACACAGACATTGCTGCTGCAGCTCCAGAGAAGGCAACAAAAGGGCATCTCTGCAGAAAACTTTGCTGGCTGATCCTTTAGTTACTTTAAAGCCACCAATAGCGCAGCCCCTCATTGACCCAGTCTGTGGCCACAGGGAAGGTGGAGAGAAACAAAGTGAGAAATGGCACAAACAATGGCATTTCCTTGTGGAAAATATTTAGAAAACAAAACAAAGAAAATGAACCTCCAAAATGAAACCAACAAGATGTATCAAAGATGACTTTTATTACAAGTGATTTGCAGAATTGGCCAGCAGTTTAATGTCCCTGAAAGCATCCAGTCATCAGTGTCCACACTGCAGCATTGAGCTCCTGGTTCCTCAGGCTGTAGATGAGGGGCTTCAGGGCTGGAGGCACCACCGAGTACAGAACTGACAGGGCCAGATCCAGGGATGGGGAGGACATGGAGGGGGGCTTCAGGTGAGCAAATGCTGCAGTGCTGACGAACAGAGAGACCACGGCCAGGTGAGGGAGGCAGGTGGAAAAGGCTTTGTGCCGTCCCTGCTCAGAGGGGATCCTCAGCACGGCCCTGAAGATCTGCACATAGGAGAAAACAATGAACACAAAACAACCAAATACCAAACAGGCACTAACTGCAATGAGCCCAAGTTCCCTGAGGTAGGATTTGGAGCAGGAGAGCTTGAGGATCTGTGGGATTTCACAGAAGAACTGGCCCAGAGCATTGCCATGGCACAGAGGCAGGGAAAATATATTGGCCGTGTGCAGCAGAGCATTGAGAAAGGCACTGGCCCAGGCAGCTGCTGCCATGTGGGCACAAGCTCTGCTGCCCAGGAGGGTCCCGTAGTGCAGGGGTTTGCAGATGGACACGTAGCGGTCGTAGCACATGATGGTCAGGAGGGAAAACTCTGCTGAGATGAAGAAGGCAAAAAAAAAGAGCTGTGCAGCACATCCTGAGTAGGAGATGGTGCTGGTGTCCCAGAGGGAATTGTGCATGGCTTTGGGGACAGTGGTGCAGATGGAGCCCAGGTCGCTGAGGGCCAGGTTGAGCAGGAAGAAGAACATGGGCGTGTGCAGGTGGTGGCCGCAGGCTACGGCGCTGATGATGAGGCCGTTGCCCAGGAGGGCAGCCAGGGAGATGCCCAGGAAGAGGCAGAAGTGCAGGAGCTGCAGCTGCCGCGTGTCTGCCAGTGCCAGCAGGAGGAAATGGCTGATGGAGCTGCTGTTGGACATTGGCTGTGGCTGCACATGGGGAACTGTTCAGGCAGAAAGGACAGAGAAGAGTTAGAGGAGATACCTGTAACCAAAACCAAAGCCATTTCCCATACACCCTCCTCTGTAACACACACGGACACTCTTCTCTGTTTAAGAGTTTAGAGGTTTTCATTTTAAGCTCCCCCCATGTCTCTCCTGGTATTCTTGGATATCAGAAACACTCAACATTCCTGCATCCCTCTGGTAGAACAGAGTTCCCTGAGGGGAGATTATGAGTGGAGACTGAGGGGAGATGGTCTGTCACTTCATTCTCTTTGGAGTTTCTCTGGGCTTTTGCTTTTTCAAATGAAGGATATTCACTCTCATGTTTCTTTTAAAAACACTGTGGTGTTACTGAGACAGATGGATCCACCACAGCCCAGCTCCGTGTTTGTAGCCAAGGACTCACGTTGCTCATTTCACCAAGTGAACAGCATTTGCAGTGTCAGAACACCTCTGCCTTTCCCCATCAATCTTATAACTGAGAGATGCTCTGGGATAGGTTTGCATCCTGGATTGAAGCTCCCAGCTTGGACCGAAATCTCAGGGAGACTTCCAAGTGTCCTTCTGATGGCACTGGATGCAGGGAGATGCAGCTCCTTCCCTGGCTGCACTGACAGCACTGCCCACAGCCGGGCACTGGGGACAGCTGTGTCACCCTGAGCCAGCTGTGCCCCCTCCCAGAGCCCCCAGTGCCGGGCAGCTGCTCCCAGCCCTGTGCTCTGCAGAGGGAACTGGGCCCGGGGCTGCAGAGCTGCCCCACGGCTCAGCTGCAGCTCTGCCTGCACAGGAGGGGCTGCACGCCTTGGAGCCCCGGCCCTGAGGGCAGAGGCTTGGCTGGGGGGACAGGAGGGAGGGGGCTTGTTCAGAGGGAGGGGCTGCACTGGAGGGGATCCTCTGGACATCTCTAAACTCTCCCTGCCACAGCATTTCTGGGTTTTGCTTTCTCTCCTTCCCTGATCTTCTCTCTGCTTCCTGGGGATTTTCCTCCTGCAGGTGTTTCCCTGTGCCTGAGCTCTCCCTGCCAGCACTCACAGACCCCAAATCTCCTCTCTCCTTGCACTCTCCTTGGCCTGACAGAACCCTGCCTGTTTGCAGGGCACTGGCTGGGGGCAGGTTCTGTTTGCAGCTTGGAGAAAGGACAGCTCAGACTGAGCCTGATGGCTCCAGTAGAGGTGATGCTGCTGCTGTCCATGGGCAGAGTGGCTGCAGGCACTTTAGGGATCTGCTGAGAACCTATTGATCACTAAAGGTAATAGTTTGGATGTCTCAGGTGCTTGTCAAAATTCATAATCAATAATTCATAATAATCCTTTATTATTTATCTTTCCATCCCTGCCATTCTCCAGTAGTAGGAAACTGGATACAAAGTCTTTGGAGATTTCCTCATTTTTATCAAAATCCTTGTTATGGAAAATTCTATGATTGATCAGAACCCCTCAGCATGTCAGAGATTCATGAGCATTTACCCCCCCTGTACCAAAAATACTCAAGTGTTGTACTCACAGAGTCTGTGGGCATTGGGATGTTCCAGCTGTAGGAGATCACTCCAGGAGCTGCAGCTGCATTGTCCTGCAGCCAGAGGTTCCTGTGCCAAGGGCTGCCAGTGATTCTGCCCCAGGCACTTCTCAGCACCTTCCCAGCCCTGACTGATGGAAGCTCTCTGTGCCTCTGTGCTGTGCCCGGGCTGGCTGCAGGCAGTGCCCCAGCCCTGCTGGGCTGGGAGAAGAGCTGCTCATCCAGAGAAATGTGCTTTTGAAGCTCTCCTTGGTTGCCAGGATCACCCTCTGTGCCAGGAGCCCAGCCCAGCTCAGCAGCACAGACACAGCACAAGGACTTTAATGACCCTCTGGGGCTTTGTGCTCAGGCCCTGAACATCAGGCCCTGAGAGGGAGCTGCAGAAACCTCTCCAGAACTCCAAGTCACAGTCCAACTCCAAAGTTTCTTTGACTTTTAATGGGTCCCACTGAGGGACACGACTGAGAAAGTGTCCCCAGGCCCCAGGCAGAGCAGAGAACTGGAGGCACTGATGACAGGTGGGGACAAAGAGAAGCCAAGTCTTGGTGCCCTGGGGCACAGCAGGGTCTGTGCCACCAAGGGCTGTCAGGAGACACCTTGTCCTGAGGCACTGGGTCCTCCTGGCACAGCCCCAGCCAGGCTGGGCACTGTCAGCCCCTTGTCCTGCCCTCAGCATCCCCCCCTAGCCCACATCCCAGTGGCCTCAAGGATCTGCTGGAAGGAGTCCCTGGGGAGCCTTGCTCAGGAATGGCCCTGGGGGCTCCTTCATGCTCCCAGGGACTGCAGGTTTTTCAAAGCACTTTGGCTTTGGCTTTTGCCTTGGAGTCTCTGAGAGCTTTGTGCAGTCATGGCCTCCAATTATCTGCTGTAATTAGTCCCTGGAGAGGCTTTGTCAGGAACAGCACTCAGTGGGGCTCATGAATGCTTCAAGGCGCTTCAGTTCTTTTAAGGTACTTGGTGTTTTCCTTTTGATCCAGACTCTGTGAGAGGTTTGTGCAATCATGGCCCCAATTATCTGCTTTAACGAGTCCCTTGAGAGCTTTGCACTGACACTCAGTGGGGTTCATTGATGCTTTGAGATACTCAAAGAATTTAAGTTACTTTGGATTATCCTTTTCACTCTGAGTCTCTGAGAGGTTTTTGTGCAATTTGAGTCTCTGAGCGGTTTTTGTTCCATCCTGGCCTCCAGTTCTCTCCTCCAAGAAGTCCATGAGGAACCTGTGTTGGGGATGGACCTCAGTGGCACCCATTAATGGCTTGAGAAACTTTGGGTTTTTCCTCTGACTTTGACTCCTGGACAGGTTTGTGCCATCTCCACTCAGGCCCTGAGGTTCCAGGGCTCACCTCCAAATGCTCCACGGGGCTTATTAGGATCAAGCAATTCCTGAGAAGCCATGGCTCTGCCTTGATTTCCCTCTGCTTCAATGCAGTTCATTAAGAAGCTTGCTTTTTACAGTTATGGAGAAATATTTCAAAGAGCTTCTAAGAAATATTTATTCCTATTTTAAGGAGTGTCTTTATAACTGTCCTCTTTTGAGAAGAGCTGATTGCAGCATTCTGTGATTGATATTGATATAGGGCCGCTCCTAAGGAGGTCTGGCCAGGTCAGAGAAGTTTCACCCTCAGGTCTGATCCAGTGTGGACAACCTTGCCCCACTTTCCCCAACCCCATGTGAGAAACAATTTTCACTTTCAAGAATTTAAATGGTTTCATTAAGACCTTATCAAAATACAATAGAAGAATGAATAAAGCAAAGAATACAGCACCAGGAGCAAAGGATTCAGTCACCATGTGCTCATCTACAAAATGGATGTTCTGTCTTTTATACCTCCAGCCCCTCCCAAGGTCTTGTCAATCCGCTCCTCCTTCGCTGTCCAGTGGTGGAGATCACTTTCTTACAGCTTGATTGGAGCTCAGGCGCTGCCATAGCAACAAGCCGACCCTCCCAAATGCCCTGACTGCTGAGGGCATCCCATGATAACAATGCAAGGGAGAAGGGAAAGAGAACTATCCACCTACACAACTTCTCTTAACATCTACTTAATATTCACCCCTTAACTGTGAGAGTCAACCATAGGATTACCCATCTGTAACAACCCCCCGTTTTCTGTTTATACAAGTCATTTTGCTGGAAAAATTAAGTAAAAATAATTCTCTCTCTCTTCAATGAGTCATACTAGCATCTGTTGATGTGGGCAAGGACAGTGGGAACAGGAGGAAAATCTCAGGTTTTCCTTAGACACACTTATTTGGAATGGACAAAAGGGCCTAACAGAGGTCCAGGATGGCTTTGACTCCCATCTGTCATGCCTATGTGGTTGTTACCCATAGTCAGTGTATCTTAGGGGTCCAGAGGCCAGCTCGGTCTTGCCCTCCAGTCCCTGTTGTATTCAAAGACAGTTGGGGAATGACAGTGGTCCAATATGGCCTTTTGTCCCTACCTTACCATGCCTACAGGGTTGCTACCCACAGCAGGGCTATGCCATCTTCTTTGAAGTGAACAAAGGGGTCTTGCCCTCCTTCCTTTGTCTTATTTTCTTAAAGAAGCTCTCCCATTACCTCTTACAGTCCCTTGTGTACTTCCCCTCAACAGGTGCTGGCAATTCTCACCCATTAAAACAGGAAGACAGTTCTCAAGCTGGCTGGTGGAAGCTTGACTTTGGGCGTCTTGGTGTTTTTCTGGTTGTCTTTCAGTCTCTGCCTGAGAGTCAGTCTTGTTTCCCCTGGCCTGGATGTTACAGTCCACTCATTGGGTTTTTCCTACAGGGTCTGTAACTCTGTGGGCATGAGTCCATCTGTTGGCATGAGTCCATCCCCACTCTGCAGTTCACACGGCCGATTCGGTGGTGAGCAGAACCTGAAAGGGACCTTCCCATTGAGGAGTTAAAGGCTGATCTCTCCATGACTTGATCATTACTTGATCAAATCCTCAGATTTGATCCATGTTGTGGACTCTGAAATCCAGGGTGGTAGTTTGAGGAATAGCCCCTTTATGTCTTAGCCCTTCTAAGGTTTCTGCTATAGACATAACATATTTCTTGGCATTGGCTTCCCCTTCCTCATAGATGGCAACCCTCTGGGGTGAGGTCAAAAAGGGTAACCCAAACGTCATTTCATAGGGTGAGACCCCCAGATCTGACTGGGGTTGGGTTCTAAATCTTGACAAGGCTAAAGGGAGACATTTTATCTATGACATCTGGGTTTCCATCATCAGCTTAACTAGAGCTCTTTGAAGAGTTTGATTCATCCTCTCAATGTGACCAGAACTGTGTGGATGCCATGGAGTGTGTAAGCCCCATTTACTTCCAGGGTTTGAACAACTTTTTGCAATATTTTAGAGGCGAAATGAGTTCCTAGGTCTGAATCAATCCTGTTCACCATCCCATATTGGGGAATGATTGATTCTAGAAGTGTTTTACTCACAACATTGGCATTGGCTTTAACCGTGGGTACCGCCTCTACCCAATGAGTCAGGTCACCTACTATCACTAGTAAAAACTTCCACCGTTGTACCTGGGGAAGCTCGGTAAAGTCTACTTGGATGTTTTGAAAGGGCTGTAAGGCTAGTTCTCGCCCTCCCCTGGTGTTTTCCTCATGACCTTCTCATTTACTTGTTGACATACCACAAACATTTCAGTTACCTGTTTAGCGATCCCAAAAATTCCTATACAGCCCCAGACCCTTAGAAATTGATCACTTAGCGCTTGTGTACCCCAATGTGTTGTCCCATGTATGCCTTCGAGCATTTTCCTGACAAGGGGTTTATTCAACATTTGCCTCCCATCTGCTAATCTCCACTTCCCTTTGTTATCTTTCTTGGCTCCTGTTTTAAGGAATTCTTTCCCTTCTGTCTCACTGAATACGGGGGCTTCTTCCATTTCTCTCATGGGGGTTAATGCTATCATTAGTTATTCTGTCCCTGATTCGGCTGAATTCTTAGCATCTAAATCTGCTAAATGGTTCCCTCGTGCTTCTTGAGTCACTCCTTTTTTATGTCCTTTAATATATACTGCTGCCACTTCTTCTGGTAATTGTAAGGTTTCTAACACTTCTAAAATAAGTTTTTAGTTCCTTTCCCCTTGAATTTAATAGCCCACTCTCTTCCCAAATTTTTCCAAAGGTATGCACTACTCCAAAAGCATATTTTGAGTCTGTATATATTGTTTCTCTTTTGTGTGTTAATATTTCCAGAGCTGTGTTCCGACACTTTCCTTTTTCTAGGGCCACTAACTCTTCATCTACTATAGCCTACCCCAATACCCTGTGCCCTGGATTACCCATGAAAATCCATCGATGTACAATCATTTTCCGCCTTGGAGTGGTTGATCTGTTAGGTCCTCTCTTACTTTAGTTTGATAGTTTATAACCTCTAGGCAATTATATATTAATTCCTCACCTGGTTTTCCATCTGAAAACTGGGCAGGGTTGAGTTGGTTACTCACGACTAGCTCTAAACCATTATCTATTAAGATGTCTTCATACTTCAGCACTCAGGAATCAGTGAGCCATTTCTCAGCCTTTTAGCTGAGGATACTCCTTACTGAGTGTGGGGTATATATTTTCAATTTTGCCCCAAAGGTTAATTTTTTGCTTTCTTCTACGAGTGGGGCTCTCGCTGCCACCGCCTGAATGCAGGTTGGCCACCCCCAGCTGACAGGGTCTTGCAGTTTTGATAAACAGGCCACTGGTTTCCTGGATCCTCCCCGGTTCTGGGCTAACCCTCCATGTGTAGCCCCTTTTTCTATATCCACAAACAGATAGAAGGGTTTGTCTAAGGCAGGAAGACTCAGTGCTGCTGCACTGACTAATTTTGGCTTTAAAGCTTCGAAATTTGCTTGTCGCCTTCTTCCCACCTAATCTCTTCTTCTACTAACTTTTCATACAAGAACCTGATGGCCTGCGTGAATCCTTCAATCCATAGCCTGCAGTATCCCAACAGGCCTAAAAACCTTCTGATTCTCTCTTAGTTTTTGCCCGTGGGAGTGAGGCTATCCCTGCAATTCTCTCAGAGTTCAGCCACTGGCTCCCTTGACAAATCACATGTCCCAGGCATTTTACTTCCTTCCCTACAAACTGGAGTTTCCCTTTTGATACTCAAAGTCCTTGGCCCCCCCAAAAATTTACCAGTGCTGTGGTGGATTCTCGAACACTGAGAGCAGCCCAGTGCCCCTTGCTCCCCTGTGCTGACACGTGAGTGTTTGTCTGGTTTCAGGATGGCCCTGGCTGTGTGAGGCATGCTACGTGGACACGAGACAGCCGGTCCTGTCCCGCTGGGTCCCAGCAGTGCCTCACAGCAGTCCTGCATCCATATGAGGATGCTGGCCAAGAGAGGTCCTGGAAGCTGAGGCAGCTGATTTTAAGCTTGTGCAGGGGCCTACAAGCCAAGGCCAACGGTGTTCCCTCAGGATACAGCAGTCCTGAGGGGTCTCCCTCATTCAAACAAATCAGCAGACAAATACGTTGTCAGCCAAAAGCCCTTTCATTGACCTGGCAGGAGGGCAGGGGTCTGCACCCCACTAAAGTGTTTCTCTGCCACATATAAATTTCAGTGGGTTGATGTAGGAGTTGTATCAAAATCACCATCCATCTTTACACTGCTGAGGTGATTCCATAGGCAGGCGGTTGGAAATACATTGTGTCAGATTCCCATACTTGAAGCTGATGTCCAGGCCCTGGCCAGGAGCGGTCTCGATGCCCCAAAGCAGCACAAAGTCTTCCTCAGGGCTTCCCTGCACAGGGCTGATTCCACACTTGCCCTTAGTTCTTCTGGTAGACTATGCCTAAAGCTTTTTGTCAGGTCACTCTCATGTCAAGTTAGGCCAGCCAGGTTTTTGTTATGCTAACTGCTGCTAAGTACTTAGGTATGTCTGTGCTAATTACTTAGGCAGCATCTGTGCTTTGGCACAGCTTTGGTTATGGAGGCCAGAAGGAATATCTGTGACTTTTCCTCTTCATGGTCCTGATTCTCGTGCAGGGAACAAGAGGGGAGAGCTGTACTTTACTGGCCACTCAGATCTCTGTACCGGGGGAGGATTAACCTTTTTGCCATCTACTCAATTCTTTGAGCTACTTTTCTACCACTGAGTGGACTTTGATTTCTTGAGAGCTTTTATTTCTTTAGAGAATTAGGATATGATCATCCATTCATAGAAAACCAAAGAATGGCCCTTGGTTTTGCCCCTCCTCTGTGTAGTGCTCTGTTCTGTAAAGTGACCCACAGTGGATGAGGTTAAGGCAAATGAGTTGCTGCTTTGAGATGGGAAGCAAAATTCCAACTCTTCACCTTCTCAGGTTATTCAAATTAATTTGGGAAGTTTGTAACTTTTTGAAACTACTTGAGTTGAGCAATGGGAAGTAAAGTTTTCCTGAACTGAGGATTCTTACTTGCCAGATTCTTCTGTGCCCTCGCAGCTAAGGTGTTTTTGTGCAGAAAGTAATTACTTCAATGAGAAAATAATTTCAGCATGGAGTAAGAGCTTCTGACAGAGAACAAGTGTTGCCAGCGTTGCTCCAGGTGCTCCTGCCAACAGCCCCTGCAGGCAGGAGCACAGCCCCCAGTGCACGTGGGCTTTGGCTCCCTGTGGCACAGAAGCCCCCCACAGGCACAGGTCTCTGGGGCAGGAGACGGGCACCGGTGCTGCCAGGGCTCGGGGGGTGGCAGGTCTGCTTGGGCAGGGACCCTGCCACACCTGCTGATGTCAGCGCTCCCTGGGCCCCAGGGCTCAGAGCAGCATTCCTGCCCCTGCCTGGCTGGGGCAGAGCGTACCTGCAGCACTGACAGGAAACGTCCCCTGGTCAGACGTGGACAGGTGATAGGGCTTTAGGGAGGTGGGAGGGTGTCCTTCTCCTTCCTCCCCTCTCCTGCAGGCTGTGACACCGGCAACAGAGAGCAGCTCCTGATCCTCAGCCCTCCCCAACGTGCTGCAGCAGCCAAATATGGCCACAGAGACAGATGGCAACTGTGCCATCTGCCAGGACACCTGGGATGACGTGGCTTCTACTCTGCCCTGTGGCCACCAGTTCTGCCGGAGCTGCATCCTGCGGTGGGCACAGACAAATCCATCATGCCCACTGTGCAGAGGAGCAATAGAGACTGTCAGGTTTTCTGATGATGCCGGTGACTCTCTAGAGATTGTCATCACAGCCCCTGAGCAGCTGCCAGCAGCCACGAGCTTATCAGAGCGAGCTCCCGGCGGCCAGGACGAGAACAACCCCCATGGCCCTGTGCCGGCCCATCCCTCTTCTCCTCAGGAGACACCAGCCAGAGCTGTCGGCGGTGTCCTGCCCAAGGTCTGGGCAGGACTTTTCCGTCGATGACGGGAACTTCTGGACCCTGTGCGGACTTGGCTGAACCAGAGGATGGAGGCCATCCACAGGGAGCAGTGGTGGATGGCAAGGAGCACAGAGTGCCATCCTGTATGTTCTCTGTGTGTGGGGGCCAGACCAGGAGGACATGATCCAGAGTCTGCAGGGCTTCCTGGAGGAACACACAGTGCCACTGGTCCAGGGCACCATCGACATCACTGTGAGACACTGCAGCTCAGGGGCCCAGAGTCTGCTGCACTCCCACGCTGCCGCAGATGAGGATGACAGCCCAGCAGCCAGCAGCTGCTCCAGCAGCTCCAGTTCCATCTTCTCCAGCTCCCCCAGCCTCTCCAGACCCAACAGCCACAGTTCCCCCAGCTTCTCCAGCCCAAACAACCCCAACTCCTCCAGCCCTAACAGCCCCAGACCCAGCTCTTGGACTCTACCCAGCAGCCCTCAAGTCCCCACAGAGGAAGAAGAGGAAGCTGCCACAACGGAGGCCACCCCCAGCAGGGGTCAAAGCCATCCCCCAGTTGTGCCAGTGTCCCCAGAGCAGGACCAGCCCCAGGATGAGGCAGGTCCCTCTGATCCATCTGTCCAGAGCACCAGCCTCAGACCCTCTGGTCCCACCCAAGGCAGGCACTGCTTGCCTGGGGTGGCCCTGGCGGTCCCTAAAGAGAAATGCCTCGAACTCTCCCCACCCCTACAGTAGAACTAGCAAGGCTCTTCAACTCCTTATTTTTGGAAAAATAAATAAATTGTTGTTATTCCCCCCACACAGTCTCTGGGCTCTGCTTCCTCAGCCTTCCCCTTGTGCCCCACCGTGGGTGGCACCCATGTCCTGTGGGGCACCAGCCTTGCGCCCAGGGCCATATGGGCAGCTTAATTGTCTTCAAGGCCATTCTTGCCTAAGAAGAAGTTGCCTGGACTTTCATTCGTCTCAATGTCAATTCCACTCTTGGAGTTTTTCCCAGCTTTGTCCTTCCCAAGGCCGTTTGTGCTAAAATATCTCAATACTCCACCCCGGATCTTATGAGCATCTGCAAACAGCTGTTTTGTGATGCTAATTACATATCACTTTCCCCTATTACTTTTTAACAAATATTTTCTAAAATATTGATATAGTTACAATTATTGGCACAAATCATATTCATTTATCACATCTCTATCTGGCTTTGTTTGAAGGTGTAGGCTCAAAGCAAACTCCCTTAGCTCCTCCCTGAGCCCTGGCCAAGAGGAGGATGAAACCAGATGTTCCCGCACTAGAAGTTGTGGTAGCTTGTTTATTCAACAGTATAAAATCTGGGCCCTCTCACTTGGCGCAAAGTTGGCGGCCTCGCCTGAGGGTGGGCGAACCACATAGGAATTCCCAGTTACTGGGAGTGCTTCTCCCATCCCTTGGTGTGACAGGGCATCCCCAGCTGACGTGTGTGTCAGGACAATGGTCAAGTATGAGGGTAACTGGTGATGTATCTTTCTGAATCCCTACAGGCAATCTTTTCTAGTAATAATCAGGTGCATTGCTTAGCTTATCCTTTTGTACTTCTGTGCTGCTTTGCCCTACAGTCAATGACACTTCTTCCTTAAGCTGGGGTGGGTGTCTTTGGTGCTGACCCTGCCAGCAAGGCATTCCCTTCAGAATTGGACTCGGTGGGTCCCTTCCAACACAGAACATTCTGTGAGTCTGTGATCACTTCTACAAAGTTTGCTCAGAATGAGTTTCAGCTAAAACACTTGGAATTATTTGCTGAAATTAGAGTTGGTAGATGGAACTCTTGTTGGTAAACAATGGAGGGAGAGAACAGCTTCATGTGGGTTTTTGGGGCGTTGCCCCAATTTTGTGGGTTCCTCCCTCCATTTTGGGATCTCACACCTTCGTTTTGGGGGTCTCCACCCAGCGATTTTGGCTTCCACTCCTTCCACTTTGGGGTCCCCCTTTACTTTTGTGCACCCCATCCCCATGTTCCACACATGCCCAGCGGCCCCAGTGTGCACTGAACGGCCAGCAAGGGACTGGGGAATGCCGGGACCCACAGTGATGTCAGTCATCCCTCCTGGTTACACACAGGACTCCTCGGCCCTTTTTGGGGTGCCCTGGAGTGCCAAGGCCACGGGGAGGAAATGTCTTTGCTGCCATGCCGGGCAGGATCTTTCTTGGCCCATTGTGGCCTCATGTCCCCTGTCTCTCATTGTCCTCTGACAGCCCCTGTGTCCCTGCACCCCTCTCAAGAGCAGGACTTTGGTGCCAGCACCCCCAGGCTCCAAATCCCCGCGTTGGCTCTGTCCCTATGGTATCCCCACGCGGCCGTTGCGCCGGGGCCGTTGTGGCGACAGCCGGCGAGCGGCGCCATGGCGGAGCTGCCGCTGCCCGCCGGGCTCAGAGCCAGCGCCTTCCCCGCCAAGCTGTGGCGCCTGGCGAACAGCCCCCGCGTCCGCTCCGTGCGCTGGGACAGCCGGGCCCGGGGGCTGCTCATCCACCGCTCCCTCTTCGAGCGGGAGCTGCTCAGCCCGGGCGACGCCCAGGGCCCGGCCCCGCACACCTTCAGGGCCACGCAGTTCCGCAGCTTCGTGCGCCAGCTCTACCGCTACGGCTTCCGCAGGGTGCCGGGCCGGGTTGGCTCAGCTGTGCCGGGCGATGCCGGGGCTTGGCTCCACTACAGAACCCCTGCTTTCGCCGCGACCGCCCCGACCTCCTGCTCCGCATCAGGCGCCGGAGCGCGGCCAACAGGCAGCGGCCGGCGGCGGGGCGGGAGGGCCGCAGGCGCCCGCCCCGCGGCTCCCAGCAGCTCCCCGGGGCGCGGCCGCTGCCGCACGGGCGGGACGGGCGCAGCCGCTTCCAGCCGCTCTCCAGGGAGCGGCCGCCGCTGCCGCCCGGGCGCCCGCCCAGCGGCTTCCTGCTGCTGCACAGGGAGCGGACGCTGCCGGACGGGCGGGAGCTGCGCAGCCCCCGGCCTGGCCGCTTCCAGCCGCCCCCCGGGCAGCGGCCGCTGCTCGCCCGGCGCCCGCCCTGCGGCTTCCACCTGCTGCACAGGGACCGGCCGGTGCCGGCCCGGCGGGAGGGGCCGAGCCGCTTCCAGGAGCTCTATGGGGAGCGGCCGCCGCCCGCCGAGCGGGAGCTGCTGCGCATCCCGCCCTGCGGCTTCTTCGGGTTCTACGGGGAGCCGCTGCTGCCGCTCGGGCGGGAGGGGCCTCGCAGCCGCTTCCAGCAGCTCTACGGGGGGCAGCTGCCTCCGATCGACCGGGAGGTGCTCAGGATGCAGCCCTGCGGCTTCCAGCAGTTCCACAGGGAGCAGCAGCCCCCAGCCTACGACCCGCGAGGTAGGAAAAGAGTTGTAGCCTTGCTTTTCCAAAAGGTCCTGAAAAGTGACTGTTTGAAGTATTTTTCCACAAGGCTCTGTCATTCTCGGCCCGAAATTCTCAAGCTTATTTAGAAGGGGCACCTAGAAAGGCAAAAGATTCTCTGCCTGGTTTTCCTGCCTGCTTCCTGTGATGGTTGATCCAAGGCAGCAACAGAGATCTGTGTCCCAGAGCCACGTTGTGGAGTGTGACCAATGTCTTTGGATTCTTGCAGCCACCTCGGGCACTTCAGCCCCCAGCACTCCACCTGGCAGTGCAGGTTGTGCAGCATCGACAGCCTCCGGCTCAGCCTGGAATGCACCTGGCGAAGAGCAGTTGCCACCAGTGGATCTTGACTTTGCCGTAGAGCAAATGATCCGGGAGATCAGGAGATCCCTGCCTGAAAGGTCTCCCTCTGCTCAGGTAACCCATTGGAGGGGAATGGAAGAGGCTGGGCTGAAAGCTTTTGAACGCTGTTACATGGAGAAGGAGAGCAACTGTATCCTTGATGCGATTCCAGCAAAATACTGAATGATCTTTAGTTTTCTTTTTTTTCTATTGTTCTTTCAAGGGCAATATGAATGTTGCCCCTGAGTCTTCAGGAGGGGAGCCTGTGAACCGGGCTGCAGCAGAGGAAACTTCATCTGGCACCGAGAGCTGCGAGAACAGTTCCCCAGAGCCCGAGGAGCCTGGTAAGGACAGAGCCCCCGTTGGTTTAGAGAGGTGTGAGACGGCTGCTCTGAGCCTGCCTCTGGCAGGAAGGGAGACGAGAAGAGTTGAGTTCTTGTCTGCAGGGTTGGTGCTTCCTGGTGCCTTTAGTTCAAAGGCACATGCACAACCTGCCCGAGCCCTGCCCTCCACGCTTCGCCAGAGGCTTGGGCACTGAGTCCTCTGCTGTGGCAAGAGAGCAGGGAATAAACCTGACCTTGTGGGAGTTGTGCCACCAAGCTGGGTGTCCCAGTCTGGTTCATACCTCAGCCCCCAGCAGCCTTCAGCCATTTCGGTGAGGACTGTAGTCTCTCTGTCACTGGGACTGTCTGTGTTTCAAGCTCTCGTGGGTGCCATTTGCACTGTGGGTGCTGAGACTTTATTAGGATACTTAAATACTTTACACAGTTCCGTTTTGAAAACTTGGAAGGATCCCTGTTCTTTATAGAGCAGGCTTCAAATTGCCAAGTGAGAGTCTGCCTTTCAGGCCGTCTTTTAATGTCCCTGATAGAAGGACAATTGGTGCTCAAGGGACACTTGCACAAGGGCCAGTATTGTCTCAGTGTTCCCTTTGCTTCCCAGATCCCGTGTGATCAACTTGTCCAGGAGGGCTGCCCTGTGTGCCAGGAAGAGACAGAGGGAGAGCCTGTGACCATTGGGCAGGTAGAATTCCTCTGTCTCTAGTTATATTTGTAGATGTGTATAGCTATATTTATTGATATATGTATTGTATTTATAGATTTATGTAGTTTTTCTTATCTATCTACATAGACAGAGATTTGTCTAGTTAATTTATTTTTAGTTTTAGGTGTATATATTTATATTTTTAGATGTGCAGTTATAGTTGTAGATGTCCATAGTTGCCTTTATACATGTGTATAGTTACATTTACATATATATCGTTATATTTGTAGATAGGCCTATTTATATTGATATATGGGGGTTTAGATACATAGATTGATATCTGTATAGGTGTAGGCCTCTTTTTAACCTCTTCCCCTGCTCTGCTTCCTCCCTCACCTCTTGCTTTTCCCCCGTGCCCCCTGTGTCCCCTCTCCCTGTGCTGGGTCCGAGCTGGCGGCCGGGCCGGGCGGAGCAGCAGTTCCAGCCCCGGGTGTCCCTGGAGCGGTCGGAGCTGCCGGTGGCCCCAGGCAGTGTCCCCTGAGGAGCTGCTGAAGGACGGTGAGACTGAGGGGGCTGAGGGGACGGTGACGCTGAAGGGACGGTGACCCTGAGGTGCTGCTGGGGCTGAGGGCTGTGGGGCAGCCGAGGGCGATGGTGGCACTGAGGTGACAGGGAAGTGGCACAGGCCGAGGGGTGGCGGGTCTAGGGGGACGGGATGGGTCAGAAGGGACTGAGGGGCTGAGAGGACTGTGAGGGGCTGAGGGTGGCGTGGGCTGTGGCCGTGGGCACTGCCCGGCGGGGCAGCAGCGGGCCCTGCCCGTGCTGGGGCTGCTCAGCGCAGCTGCCCCGGCCGGCACAGGGGCTGTCCTTGGGCAAGGCAGCTGTGCCGGCAGGGCCTGGGAGCTGTGCCGGCTGTGCCGGGCTGCCGGGGCTGCGGGACAGTCCCGCCGCGGCTGCGCTCACCACAACCTGGCCCGCTCGGCTGCTTTTTCTTTCTAACCCTCCTGGGGAGGCTCTGAGATCTTCCCTTCCCTGATGGAAGTGCAGCTGCTGCCAAGGAAAACGTCCCCATACTGACTCAGTGCTCCCTTTGCTTCCCAGCTGTGCCATCTGCCGTCCCTGTCCAGGAGAGCTGCTCTGCACGGGAGGAAGAGCCCGAGGGAGAGGCTTTGAAGATGGGGCAGCAGCAAGAGCAGGGAACGGGTGTTATAAGTTAAAGTAAATAATTTGTCTGATCCTTTAGGGATTGATAAAAGGAATTTTATTGATTACAGCAAGCAATGACAAGCAAACAGCGCTGGGTGCAGCCGGGGAGTCAGTGCTCCGCCCAGGCTCACACTGCTTCCCTTTTCCCACGGTCCTTTATTCTCCCCCTTCTTCCGCGTTTGTGGCTTTTCCGGGAGTACTCTGCGCGTGCGCCTCCAGTTGCTAGGGGGTCGCCGCCTGCTCTCTGGTGGTCGTCTGGATGAAGGCTCTCCTCCTCTTCCTCGCTGGGGGTTTATGACCCTGTAACAATCTTTCCATAGATGGTTACACACCTCCTGACCCTAGTTGTACAATCAACTTAAGGAGTCAGCATATCCTCGGGTTTCCTGTTATTCACAAAAAACCTCTTCCTTTGCCTGAGTTCCTGTTTAATGATGAACAAAGAGACTTCTCTTATCTATTACAAGGGGTCTGGAACACAAGTCCTGTGAGGAATGACTGAGGGAGCTGGAGTTGTTTATCCTGGAGAAGACTCAGAGGTGACCTTATCACTCTCCACACTCCCTGAAAGGTGGTTGCAGTCAGGTGGGGGTCGATCTCTCTCCTCACAGCAACTGACAGGACCAGAGGACAGTGTCTTAAGCTGCACCAAGGGAAATTTAGGTTGGATATTAGGAAAAAAGTTTTTTATGGAAAGGGTGATAAAGTGCTGGAACTGTCTGTCCAGGGAGGTGGTGGAGTCACCATCCTGGGATGTGTTTAAAAAAAGACTGGATGTGGCACTCAGTGCCATGGTTTAGCTGAGGTGGTGTTAGGGCATGGGCTGGACTTGATGATCTTAAAGGTCTCTTCCAACCCAGTAATTCTGCGATTCTGTGATTGTGTGACATCACAGACCAGGTTGTGACATCATATAGTAGGCTGTGACATCACTGGTTTATTATGTGACATCACAGAGCAGGCTGTGACATCAGAGCATGCCTGTATGACATCACAGAGCAGAGCAAGCTGTGAGGTCAAAGAGTGTGCTGTGACATTATAGGGTGGCTGTGTTCCATCACTGAAGGTGTTGTGACATCACAGGGTGGGTCTGTGAGCCCACAGAGGTGCTGTGTGACATGTTAAGTGAGTTCTGCCATCACAGGGCAGGCTGTGACATCACAGAGGAGGTTGTGATGTCACAAAGTCGGCTGTGACATTACAGACTGGCTGTGTGACATCACAGAACGAGCTGTGAGGCCACAGAGAAGACTCTGCCATCATAGAAAAGGGCTCTGTGACATCACAGAGCAGCTGTGTGATGTCACAGAGAAGGCTGAGACAATACAGAGTGGGTTGTGACATCACAGAGCTGACTGCGAAATCACAGAGCAGGCTGTGACATCACAGCGAGGCTGCATAACATCACAAAGGTGGTTGTGACATCATAGAGCTGGCTGTGACATCACAGGGTGTCTGTGACATCACAGGGCAGATTTTGTGACATCACAGAGCAGACTGGGACCTCAAAGAGCAGGCTGTGACATCACAGGGCACCTGTATGAAATCACAGGTTACCTGTTACATCTCAGAGTGGGCTGTGTGACATCACAAGTGGCTGTGTGACATCACAGGGGCTGTGTGAGGTCACTGGGGAGGTCACTCCACCCCTGCCCCCCCTCACAGTTCCCCCAGAGAAGTCCAATGCTGCTCGTGCACAGCGGGGTCCCCTGTCCCCCCGGGTCCCCGCACCCCCGGTGCCGCAGCCTCCCCCAGAGGATGTTCCACGAGATCGACCCCAGAGCCTGACACGGGGATGGGAGCTGGGGCTGTGGGGGGTGGGACAGGGGGACAGGGACCCCCCAGCAGCATCCCCGTGTTCCCCAGGGCCAGAGCCTGGGCCAGGGCTCCTTCACCCTGTTACCAATGAGGGCTTGAGAGCACTGAAAAAATCCCCAGCAAGGGATCAGCAAAAACCAGATTTAATATTAACTGACATCACCACAAAGTTCCTTGGCAAGAGTCACTCTGCTCCCGACTGGACACTTCAGGCACACCAAGGAAACAAAGCAAGAACAAAACCAAACAAAATCCAGGCAATCAAACCAGAAATGAACCAAGAACTGTCCGTGTGTGTGTGTGTGTGTGTGTGTGTGTGTCAAAAGGACAATGAGGGCAAGGTGTGAAAAATGCATATTTTATGATTGGCTTTTCTCACAAATATTAAAACAAATATTATATGTGCAATGATAGAAAGTTATGCTGTATTAATTCTCTTAAGTAGTGTGTTAAATATAGTTCTAGGTTATAACACAATGTTAAAATAGAAACTCTGCAATGTCAGATATTTTTACTAGCTCAAGAAAAGGGATAAGATAATCAAGAAACTTAGAACAGAAATAACAGCGACAAGACACATAAAGAGTTACTGCCTCCTTATCAGAAAAGACAAACATTCTTCCACCTTCTCTCCATCTTTATGGAACCACTAGGATTAAGGGGAAGAAGTTGACAACAATCAGAAAAATTCTTAATTTGCAAGGAATTTATGCATCATGTATGAGATATATGAATATGCAACAGCCTGTTGCTTTTAAGGGTAATTCCTTTGATTACAAGGCATGTTTTTGGCAGCTTAGTGCCCAAAACCATCCGGACATCCATAATTCTTTACTTTTTATTGTCTTGTAATTGTCCTAATCCTCATTGTCCAAATTTTTATTACTCTAATTTTATTGCTATTTTTATAACTATTTTATTACTAATAAACTTTTTAAACTAAAAAAAACCAAAGTGATTGGCTTTTTTCACACTATCAAGCCACCCCCCCACTTAACACCCAGCCTCCTGCTTCTCAAAACCTACCTTTACCCCCTTCAATGATCCCTGCCCCTTCTCTATCTCCTCAGGGAATCTCCATGCCATTTTTACCCCCTCCAACAACCCCACTCCCCCATATATATCCACCCCTTGGTGCTTTTTCCCCGTTGCCTCCTACCCCCACTAACATACAACTTGCTTCACCTGTAAGTCAGAATACAACACCTTTCCCTGAGAAAAAACCTCTGGATATATCCTCCAACCTAACAACTGAGCCCTCCCAACGTGATAACAAAGAATTAGTGAGCCAGTCAAATAAGCCTTCAGATGCTGCCCCTTACTGTATTACCAGATCAAAAAGTGGTGTAAGGCCGGAGGTAAATCCTGACAGGCTGCTTCCCCTGAGGGAAGTTCCACTAGGTGTGGGGTAGGAGGAATAGGTGTTATAAATGCACCCCTGACAGCTTCTGAAGTAAGAATATTTAAGAAAGAGCTAGTTGGTTTAATAGAAGATCCAACTGGCACCGCACAGCAAATAGATCAGTTCCTGGGTCCCAATACACACACCTGGGAAGAGCTGCATCCTATTAGGAACATCCTCTTCTCCCCAGAGGAGATTCACCATCTAACCCACTGGTTTGAGGCATTCCCCACGAGAAGGGAGACAGCCCAAACTGTGACAAAAGTTCTCTTAGAAGAAATTATTCCGAGATACGGGCTCGTAAATTTTATTGATTCAGACCGTGGCCCCCACTCTACATCCAGTGTTCTGCAACAAGTCCTCGGGCCCTGGGAATGAAGTGGGAGTTACACACCCCTTGGCACCCTCAGAGTTCTGGGAGGGTCGAGAGGGTAAATCAAACCTTAAAGAATATTTTAATAAAATTGGTCTTAGAAACCCAATGGAATTGGGTCAAATGTTTACCACTAGCCCTATGACGAATAAGAACGAGACCCAGAACAGATCTAGGGGTCTCTCCTTGTGAAATGTTGTTTGGGCTGCCTTTCTTGCTTACCCCATACAGTACTGGGGAACATCAAGAGGGGAGGATGACCATGCAAAAATATATAGAAACACTAACAACAACCCTGGAAGAACTAAGGAAAAAGGGCTACCTTCCCCAAACTTCCCCACTGGACTGTAAAATACATGGTACTAACCCAGGAGACTGGGTGTTGATGAAATCATGGAAAAACCCTCCACTAACTGCTCGCTTTGAAGGCCCCTTCCAGGCACTGCTTGCAGCAAACACCACAGTGAGAACAAAGGAGCGGGGCTGGACTCATGCAAGTCGAGTGAGGGGTCCAGTACAACCCCCAGCTGAGGCAAGCGAATGGACTATAGCCAGCAGAGACGATAAAGACTTGAAACTGGTCCTGAGGAAAGCACCAAAAGAAGTGCAACCCTGAACACAACCCCCCCACAGGAAACCTCTACATTGTTATGCGTATATCCTTAAAGTTTGCTAATGTTTGTTATAGTTATAGGATAAATTTAAGTTTTGTTTAGCTAAGAATTGACAATCAGAATAACATCTCAGTTTCCAGTACTGCTCCACAGAGCACTCCCCTTGCAACCCTCATTGGGACCAAATTGAGGGAAGGGAGTTGGTGAGATAAGGGTCATGGCAGAATGTCTCCAGAAGGAGGGAAAACCAGAGGTGGGAGGCAAGACTGGATCAGGAACTACCTCTGGGAAAGACTCTCAGGGCACCGAGAAAAGCCCTGTGGATCGAGAGGTGAGGAGGCCAGCCCGTACCCGACTCCCACTGGTAGCAATGCTGCTACTCATCCACTTCGGAGGAAGTGGAGGAAACACTTGTGAGAAGTGTTACTATCCCTTGTGTAGAGGAGATACAGTAAGTGCATTCATCAGAGTGCACACCAACATGAATCCCAAATGTATCGACCACTCCCAGTTAACAACCTGTAAAGAGGATAATGAAATATATTGGCTGGCTCAAACTATTGCAAACCCAAGTCAGAGGATCTCAGGAGAGTGCCCCATGAAAGAAAGATGGGTATGTTTTGAACAAGAAAGTAAAACCAACTTAGAGGATACATTCAAGGAGAAAGAAGTGCAATTGAAAGGACAAAGGGATAGGGAGGGACAAATAAATGGTAAGAATCTTTTTATCGATATGGTGGAAAAGATTACAAAAGAATTTAATTTGACTGACTGTTGGGTGTGCAAGGGGACACACTTAAAATTTGGCCATGGGATGGTAACAGTTTGGGTCCCCTAGACATTTTAAAATCGATTACATGAAAAAAAAGTATGGTAGTACCCAAAAGAAGGGAAGGAGAGTGGAAGCTAAAATCCACAATAATAGGGGAAGAGTGTTTATCAAGAAAAGGGAAAATGTATACTATAGAAGCAGGAGAAACACCATGTGAAAGATATCTAGCAGCAAATGACACACACACCCCAGGTGGATCCCAGAAACCCCCCATTCATATTGGTCAATAGAAAAAACTGAAAGTAGATGGGTATACAGAGAAAAACTGTTTGAATGCTTAGGAGATTATATTAACCCATTCTGGGCAATAGAAACCCTATCCAAATATTTGAAACATACAGCAAATCAAGATTCTAATTTCTGGGATGCACCTAAAAGTTTTTTTTTGATCTGTGGTAACACGGCATATGTGAAGTTACCAGGAGGGTGGACTGGGAGTTGCACAATTGGAGCAGTGAAACCATCCTTTTTCTTACTGCTTAGGGATGTGAAATCACACTTGGGAGTCCCAGTATATGATGATCTGGCCAGAAACAAAAGGAGTTTACTTGGCAGAACCCAAAATTGGAACAATGAAATTTGGACCCCACAAAAGATTATCGATACTTATGGGCCGGCTGCCTGGGCCCAAGGTGGATCCTGGGGGTACAGAAGCCCAGTATACATGCTCAATCGAATCATCCGTTTACAAGCAGTACTTGAAATAATGTCCAATCAAACAACTCTGACCATTGATCTCTTGAGCCAGCAGCAACCACAAACATGATCAGTAATTTACCAAATTCGATTGGCAGTGGACTACCTCCTCACAGAGGAAGGAGGGATCTGTGGGAAATTTAACATTTCAGAATGCTGCCTAGAGATCAATGACCACAGTCATGTAATTAAAAACATTACTCAAAATATCAGGAAAATAACCTATGCTGGAACGCAAAAAATTGACCCCCTTTTTGGAGACCCCGATTGGTGGGACAACTTGTTCACCTGGAATGGTAAATGGTGGAAGAAACTGGTCTTCTTTGTAGTGCGTGCACTAGTAAGTGTAATATTTCTACCATGTGCAATTCCGTGTCTAGTCCTGATAGTACCCAGCATTGGCCAAGGCAGCACCATGCTGCAAGGTAACGTAGAAGGGAAAAATGGCAAAAAAGTAATGCTAATAAAAGAACAGAGTGATCAGAATGCCAGAGATATGCTTGAACAGTACGAGAAACTGAGAAAAGTAGAAATTGGACTTTAAAAGGTTGATGCAGGCTAGAAGACTGATCAAATCATTAGAGGGGGAATTGTTAAAATAGGTCAGAAACTATTGTAAAATAGTTGATCGCTGTTGAGCGTGTACTGTTGGTTTGGTTATGGTAAAAGGGGTTTGAAGGGTAGTTAGAAGAAATACGGTACTCCACGTACCGTATTACACCTAAGTAAAGTGCAGCCCCCCAAGGGAAAGGAGCCAGCCTGGACTGAACTGCCACGGGCCAATCGAGCGCCTAAACCTTCATGCAAATGAGGGATCCAAAAAGAAACCGATCCAAAGGGACAAAAAACAGGATAAAAAGGGGGCTTCTGACCCACGGAACCTGTGCTGCTCCACCTGGAACGTCGGGGACGTCGCTGCTCAGAAGACCCAGCGCCGGCGCTGCAGCATCCTTGAGGGGAGCACTCCTGCTCAGCCCGCGGGCCTCCATGCTTTAGGCCTTTCTTTTTTTATTACATTAAATGCTGAAATCACTTTTCGTACCGGGAATGTTTCTAACAAGTATGCTTGTGTTAAAGTGCCTGCTTGGATGGCAATGAACACAGGATGAGGACACCTGTACGGATCTGCCAACGATCAGCACTCACCGTCTGAAGGCAGTGAGGGCTGGGGCCAAAACTGAAGATGATGATAAAAAAGGACTAAAACCACAACCAAGGAATACACATGCTCTAAAAGGGTGGAACCGAGGAGGGGGAGCCACTCTAAACAGTTCTTGGAATATGTAAACTAGTTTGGGGAAAAAGTTTACTATGCATAAGGGTCTATGAATATGCAACAGGCTGATGGCAGGGAAAAGGTATTTAATGGACATCTCCGGAGATAAGTGTGCTCCTGGTTCAGTGCCAAGATGCACCCGGCCGTAACAACCTTTGCTCTATGGTCCTTGTCTCCTATCGTCCTGTATTAAAATGTTTAAATTTTCACAGGAGAGTGAGCGTGTTTTTCACAGCCCGAGCAGAGAGCTCTGCCCGGGGGCTCCCGGGAAAGGCGGCGGCGCTCGGCAGCGGCCCCAGCCCGCGGGAATTCCCCCGCACCGGGACAAAATCCTGCCCCGAAGGAGGCACTTGGAACGCCCGCCTGCGGCTCTCCCTGCCCCAAAGATCCCGGCAGCGGCCCCGCTGTCGCAGCTGCGGCTCTGGAGCAGGGAGGCTCCGCGGGACCCCCGGGCTGTGCCCCCTCCCAGGCCGTGCCCGCCCCGGTGCTGATGTTCCGCCCGGGCTCTCTCGCTGCTCCCGGCTCCCGCAGTCCCGCCGTGACCGGGCACCGACCGCCCGGCGCCGCAGGGCCCCGAGCCCCTGCCCAGCAAAGGGTCGGTGTCCATCGCCGGCCCTTGCCGGGGGCTCCGGCCATTGCCCGGCCCCGGCACAACCTGCAGCTCCCAGCGCAGCTCCCCCGAGCCGGGCACTGCGGGTTCCGAACGAGGCAGAATATTCAGCTCCCGGAATCTCTGTGAGCTCTGCTGACATGTGCAAAACCCGCTGCTGCTGAGGCAATCCCAGCTCCGACTGAAGCCTTCCCACCCAAAATGCTGCCTTCGGTTCGGACACACCATTAAGAAATCCAAGAGCAAACTGAAAGCTGATTAGAGAATCTTGGAAAATCACATCCGAGAACATTTTGTGATAAAATCACAAATGTTAACAGAAGCTGAGAAAGTCAACAATGTTAGAAAACAAGCTTCCAACACTGGGACTAGAAGAGCTCAGGCAATCCATTTGAATGGAATGAGCCCTCTCTTTCTGACATGTGAGCAATGCCATGGAATTTCCCAAACCAGGGAAATGGGGAGCCCTGGCAGCAGCGGCTTCACACGCAGCAATGACACAGAACAGGGCAGGGCAAGAGGCTGACGAAATTCTAACTTCTACTTGCAATGAAGAACCTGTTTCTACTATAGCCACTATTAATATAGAGTCAAAAAGACTAAAAATACTAGTAATAACAACTGTACCATTAATAGCAGAAATAGAGATCATTGAAATAATAATGGTAATGAAAACCCTACCATACTTATACGAGGTTTGCATGGCCAGGTTTTGGTAAGGGAGGGGCTCTAGGAGCACCTTCTGTGAGAGCAGCTGCTCCTCCATGTCCCACAGAGTCAATTCCAGCCCACTCCAGGATGGACCAGCCACCAGCCAAGGCTGGGTCAGTTAGAAATGGTGGTAATGCCTTTGGGATAAGAGATTTAAGAAATCAAAAACTGGTGATCGTGTAGTTGTAACTGTGAGCAGGGAAGAGCAGGGTGAGAACATGTGAGAGGAACAGCTCTGCACACCCCAGGGCAGGGCAGAAGGGGCAGGAGCTGCTCCAGGTGCTGGAGCTGATTGCCCTGAGATTCCCTGGTGCAGTCCCTGGTGAGGCAGCTGGGCCCCTGCAGCCCATGGAGGGCACGGAGAGCAGAGATGCACCTGCAGCGCCGGGAATAGCCCGTGCCGGAGCAGGGGGATGCCTGAGCGGAGCTGTGACCCCACGAGAAACCTGTGCTGGAGCAGGGACCTGGCAGAGACCTGCAAACCCCTGGAGAGAGGAGCCCACGCTGGAGCAGGGTCCTGGTAGGACCTGTGAGCCCATGGAGGAGCGAGCCACGCTGCAGCAGCTTGTGAAGAACTGCTGTCCCTGAGATGAACTCACCTTGGAGAAGTTCATGGAGAAGTGCCTCAGGGAGGGACCCCAGCACAGCAGGGGAACGACTCCTCTCCCCGAGCAGCAGGAGAAACAAGAGGTGATGACCTGACCAGAACCCCCATTCCCTGTCTCCCTGCACCCACTGGGGGAGGAGGTAGAGCTGGGAAGGAGGGAGGGATGGGCAGAAGGGGTTTTTAAAGCTTTATTTTACTTCTCACTATCCTGCCCTGATCTGGATAGCAATAAGTTCCACTAATATCTCTGATTTCGAAAATGATTTGCCCATGATGGCATTTGCTGAGTGATCTGCCCCAGTCCTTAACTCAACCCATGAAGCTTTCCTTCTGTTTTCTCTCTCCTGGCCATCTCTGGAGGGGAGTGAGAGAGCAGCTTTGGTGGGTGCCTGGCATCCAGCCAGGGTGAAGAGACAACACTTCCTTTCCTTCATTCTTTCTTTCTTTCCAGAGGTCACGGTGCAGAGGTTGAGTGGGGCTTTGATGGAGGGAGTGAAGGTGGTGGGGAGTGGTGGGGACAGGAGCCACAGGGACGTGGGACAGGCATCAGAGGGGCCCGGGCAGCTGGCAGGGGGCAAGGCCTGCCCCCTGGCCCAGCAGCAGCCCCGTGCCCTGCCCAAGGCGCTCCCAGCAGGGGCTGGGCCCCAGAGGCAGGGGGAGAGCCCAGTCCCGGGGGCGGCGTTTCTGCCCCGACCCCCGTCCAGCCCAGCCTGCCCCGTGTGCGCAGTGACCGCTGGCACGGGCTGCACTGGACACTGTGACCTGCTGGGGACACTGAGAGCTGCCCCGCTGGGACACTGCCCTTGGCACTTCACAGGCACCAAACAGACCCCAGCCAGCACTGCCCCTTGTCATGTCCCAGGCACCGGAGAGCATCACAGCCCCGCTCCTGGTGATGTCCCAGGCACCAGAGCACATCCCAGCCCCGCTCCTGGTGATGTCCCAGGCACCAGAGCACATCCCAGCCTTGCTCCTGGTGATGTCCCAGGCACCAGAGCACATCCCAGCCCCGCTCCTGGTGATGTCCCAGGCACCAGAGCACATCCCAGCCTTGCTCCTGGTGATGTCCCAGGCACCAGAGCACATCCCAGCCCCGCTCCTGGTGATGTCCCAGGCACCAGAGCACATCCCAGCCCCGCTCCTGGTGATGTCCCAGGCACCAGAGCACATCCCAGCCCCGCTCCTGGTGATGTCCCAGGCACCAGAGCACATCCCAGCCCCGCTCCTGGTGATGTCCCAGGCACCAGAGTGCATCCCAGCACCGCTCCTGGTGATGTCCCAGGCACCAGAGCACATCCCAGCCCCGCTCCTGGTGATGTCCCAGGCACCAGAGTGCATCCCAGCCCCGCTCCTGGTGATGTCCCAGGCACCAGAACACATCCCAGCCCCGCTCCTGGTGGTGTCCCAGGCACCAGAGCACATCCCAGCCCCGCTCCTGGTGATGTCCCAGGCACCAGAGCACATCCCAGCCCCGCTCCTGGTGATGTCCCAGGCCCTACGAGTGTTCCAGGTGTGGGAAGAGCTCCTCACACAGCCCAGCCTTGACCCAACACCAACAGAGGCACCACCAAGGGCAGCCCTGCGAGTGCCCCCAGTGTGGGAAGAGCTCCGTGCGCTGCTCCAGCTCCATCTCCCACGGGAGGATCCGTGCTGGATGATCCCCAGTGAGCCCCAGTGGGCAGAGCCCCGGTGATCCGTGGTGCCGCTGATCCGTGTTGGGAAGACACCTGGCTGGGGGCTCCACATCCTCCTGGCTCCCCTTGGCCTGGATTTTTTTTTTCATTTCTCTTTGCCCTTTCAAAACCCTCAAAAGCAGGTAAAAATAAAGATGTTGAGCTAAGACAAGGATGGGGACATGGGGGTCTTGCAGGGAATGTGGGGGATGCTGGGTTTGAGGGACCGGAGGGTTCCTGGGAGGGCCCTGGGGGCCGCTCAGGGCTTTGGGGACACCAGGCTGAGCGGCTCCGGTTGCACTGGGAGACCCTGGTGGAGGTTCTGGGGAAGCTGGTCAAGGACCTCCCGTCCCTGTCCCCATTCCTGGTCCCATTCCCAGTCCTATTCCTGGTCTCTGCCCCCCTTCCCGGTCCCATTCCCAGTCTCTGTCCCCAGTCCTGATTGCTGTCCCCATTCCCAGTCCCATTCCCAGTCCTATTCCTGGTCTCTGTCCCCTTTCCCGGTCTTATTCCCTGTCCCTGTCCCCACTTTGTGTCCCCATTCCCAGTCCCTGTCCCCATTCCCACTCCCTGTCCCCATTCCCGTTGCCTGTCCCCATTCCCATTCCCTGTCCCCATTCCCATTCCCTGTCCCCATTCCCAGCCTCTGACCCCATTCCCGGTCCCCATTCCCGGTCCCTGTCCCCATTCCCATTCCCTGTCCCCATTCCCATTCCCTGTCCCCATTCCCGGTTCCTATCCCCATTCCCGGTCCCTGTCCCCATTCCCATTCCCTGTCCCCATTCCCATTCCCTGTCCCCATTCCCGGTTCCTATCCCCATTCCCGGTCCCTGTCCCCATTCCCATTCCCTGTCCCCATTCCCGGTCCCTGTCCCCATTCCCATTCCCTGTCCCCATTCCCGTTCCCTGTCCCCATTCCCATTCCCTGTCCCCATTCCCGTTCCCTGTCCCCATTCCCATTCCCTGTCCCCATTCCCGGTCCCTGTCCCCATTCCCATTCCCTGTCCCCATTCCCATTCCCTGTCCCCATTCCCGGATCCTATCCCCATTCCCGGTCCCTGTCCCCTCTCACCGACGCCTCTGTCCCCATTCCCTGTCCCCATTCCCATTCCCTGTCCCCATTCCCAGCCTCTGTCCCCATTCCCGGTCCCTGTCCCCATTCCCATTCCCTGTCCCCATTCCCATTCCCTGTCCCCATTCTCGGTCCCTGTCCCCATTCCCGTTCCCTGTCCCCATTCCCGGTCCCTGTCCCCATTCCCACTCCCTGTCCCCATTCCCGGTCCCTGTCCCCATTCCCACTCCCTGTCCCCATTCCCACTCCCTGTCCCCATTCCCACTCCCTGTCCCCATTCCCGGTCCCTTTCCCCATTCCCGTTCCCTGTCCCCATTCCCGGTCCCTGTCCCCATTCCCACTCCCTGTCCCCATTCCCGGTCCCTGTCCCCATTCCCACTCCCTGTCCCCATTCCCACTCCCTGTCCCCATTCCCGTTCCCTGTCCCCATTCCCATTCCCTGTCCCCATTCCCATTCCCTGTCCCCATTCCCGGTTCCTATCCCCATTCCCGGTCCCTGTCCCCTCTCACCGACGCCTCTGTCCCCTTTCCCTGTCCCCATTCCCATTCCCTGTCCCCATTCCCAGCCTCTGTCCCCATTCCCGGTCCCTGTCCCCATTCCCATTCCCTGTCCCCATTCCCATTCCCTGTCCCCATTCTCGGTCCCTGTCCCCATTCCCATTCCCTGTCCCCATTCCCGGTCCCTGTCCCCATTCCCGGTCCCTGTCCCCATTCCCGTTCCCTGTCCCCATTCCCGGTCCCTGTCCCCATTCCCATTCCCTGTCCCCATTCCCGGTCCCTTTCCCCATTCCCGTTCCCTGTCCCCATTCCCGGTCCCTGTCCCCATTCCCGGTCCCTGTCCCCATTCCCACTCCCTGTCCCCATTCCCATTCCCTGTCCCCATTCCCATTCCCTGTCCCCATTCCCGGTCCCTTTCCCCATTCCCGTTCCCTGTCCCCATTCCCGGTCCCTGTCCCCATTCCCACTCCCTGTCCCCATTCCCATTCCCTGTCCCCATTCCCACTCCCTGTCCCCATTCCCACTCCCTGTCCCCATTCCCGTTCCCTGTCCCCATTCCCATTCCCTGTCCCCATTCCCGGTCCCTGTCCCCATTCCCAGTCCCTCTCCCCGTTCTCACTCCCTGTCCCCATTCCCGTTCCCTGTCCCCATTCCCATTCCCTGTCCCCATTCCCGGTCCCTGTCCCCATTCCCATTCCCTGTCCCCATTCCCATTCCCTGTCCCCATTCCCGGTTCCTATCCCCATTCCCGGTCCCTGTCCCCTCTCACCGACGCCTCTGTCCCCATTCCCTGTCCCCATTCCCATTCCCTGTCCCCATTCCCAGCCTCTGTCCCCATTCCCGGTCCCCATTCCCGGTCCCTGTCCCCATTCCCATTCCCTGTCCCCATTCCCATTCCCTGTCCCCATTCTCGGTCCCTGTCCCCATTCCCATTCCCTGTCCCCATTCCCGGTCCCTGTCCCCATTCCCGGTCCCTGTCCCCATTCCCGGTCCCTGTCCCCATTCCCGGTTCCTGTCCCCATTCCCATTCCCTGTCCCCATTCCCATTCCCTGTCCCCATTCCCGGTCCCTGTCCCCATTCCCGTTCCCTGTCCCCATTCCCGGTCCCCGTTCCCATTCCCTGTCCCCATTCCCGGTCCCTATCCCCATTCCCGTTCCCTGTCCCCATTCCCATTCCCTGTCCCCATTCCCATTCCCTGTCCCCATTCCCGGTCCCTGTCCCCATTCCCAGTCCCTGTCCCCATTCTCACTCCCTGTCCCCATTCCCGTTCCCTGTCCCCATTCCCATTCCCTGTCCCCATTCCCGGTCCCTGTCCCCATTCCCATTCCCTGTCCCCATTCCCATTCCCTGTCCCCATTCCCGGTCCCTGTCCCCTCTCACCGACGCCGCCGCCATCGCTCCAGCCCCCCCGGCCCTCACGTGACCGAGCAAACCCCGCGCTGCTCCCGCCGTATTTGCATAGCCCCGCCCCTTGGCCTGGCCCCGCCCCCGCCGGCTGCAGCCGCGTCCGGGCGCTGTTTGCTCCCAGTTCCCTCCCAGTGCTCCCAGTGAGGCGGTACTGGGAGGGAGAGCGCTCCCAGCTCCTTCCCGGTGCTCTCACCATCGTTCCCAGTGCTCCCAGTAAGAGCGGTACTGGGAGGGAGAGCGCTCCCAGTTCCTTCCCGGTGCTCTCACCATCGTTCCCAGTGCTCCCAGTAAGGCGGTACTGGGAGGGAGAGCGCTCCCAGCTCCTTCCCGGTGCTCTCACCATCGTTCCCAGTGCTCCCAGTGAGGCGGTACTGGGAGGGAGAGCGCTCCCAGCTCCTTCCCGGTGCTCTCACCATCGTTCCCAGTGCTCCCAGTAAGGCGGTACTGGGAGGGAGAGCGCTCCCAGCTCCTTCCCGGTGCTCTCACCATCGTTCCCAGTGCTCCCAGTAGCGCTCCCAGTGCCGGGCGGGGCGGGGCCGCTTTGGAACCCCCCCAGGGCAGAGCGCGGCTGCTTTTGGGTGTCGGCACCGCCCGGGCCGGGCTGGGAGCGGAGGAGGAGCGGGAGGGAGAAGAGGGAGAGAGGAGGAGGAAAAGGAAAGGGAAAAAGAGGAGCGGGAGGAAAAGAAGGACCAGGAGGAAGAGGAGCGGGAGGAGGGACAGCGGAGGAGCGGGAGGAGGAGCAGCCCCAGCCCCAACCCCACGCGGTTCCCCCGCTCGGGCCGCGGCTCCTGCGGCTCCGCCGGCATCGCCCCCCCAGAACCGCAGGGGAGCGGGGAGGGGGAGCTCGCCCCAAATCCATCGCGGGGTCTCCGGCAGGGTTGTTTGGCAGGGCAGGGGATGTTTGGGTCTTGCAGGACCCCAAAGCTGAGCCGGAAATGGCCCTGCAGGGACCTTGGGGGGTGCCACGTGGCGATCACCCGGTACCGGCAGGCAGAGGAGGGATATCAGATATGAGAAGGTCGGAGACCGCCCAGCCCCGAGCACCCTCAGCGCTGAGAGGGACACAGAGCCCCTGGTCCCCAGCCCTGCACAAGCATTCCCTGAGGCCAGAGGGATGGAGACCCCCCGAGCATCCCCCAGGGTGAAAGGACAGAGACCCCGAGCATCCCCTGGGCTGAGAGGGACAGAGACTGCCCCGAGCACCCCCTGGCACAGGGTGAGAGGGAGGGAGACCCCCCAGGCATTCCCTGGGGTGAGAACAATGGAGACCCCCTGGAGAATGGCCTGGGGTGACAGGGATAGGGACACCCCCTGGAGAATGGCCTGGGGTGACAGGGACAACCCCCCAAGCCCCTCCCAAGCATCACCCAGGGCGAGTGGCACAGAGACGCCTCGAACATCCCCTGGGGACCGGACAAAAAAAACTTGAGTTTTTTGAGTTTTTAAACAGATATAAGAAATCAAACTTAACTCTGCATAAAATATTTGACGGATATTTGATTTTCCCACAAGTCACTTGTGATGGAAACGCAAACAAATCCCAAACATGAATAAACTGACAATAGAAGCAATTCTGTGGCAATTCCAAGTTTCATCGGTTCCTGCACAGCTCCAGCTCAGCTGCTGGCAGGTTCTGATAAAAGAAAAGTGAAAATTTGTCCCAATACAGATTTTTAAAAGGAAGGCAAAGCTGTGTGTAGCTGTCACAAAGGAGACAGGGACAAAGAAAATAATGATTCTCACATTTGGCAAAGCCCCCAAGCCTGTGAATTCGGGAGTTATTTGGGAATTTAGACACTTGAGCTGGGCTTCTGGTAGGACTTTAATAGCCTTGTGTTCCTCACCTTGTGGTGAATGATCCTTGTCAGTCTTGCTGGTATCATTTGCTCCCTTTCCTGCAGTGATTTTAACAAACTTTTCTAGGGAGGACAACAAAATATTTTCTTTACACTGGCCACCCACAATAGCCATTTTCCTCATAAATTCTCCCAAAAGTCGCTCAGAGGAAACTGCATTGAAGTTTTCAAGAGATCCTCCAGAATGAGCCAGAACCTCCTGAGAGGAGGGAACCATGCTGTTGTCAAAGGCACTCGGGGTCAGACATCAGTGCCCTGAACTCACTGCACCAAAATAATGTCTCAATCTGGTTAATAAAATTGTTAGAGAGATGCCTCTGCCCCAATTAAGGTGCTAATGAGACCAAATCCAAAGTGGATTTTATTGAACAGTAAATGTGAGGTAGAGGGAGAGATGGAAGAAAGAGAAAAGGGGGGAGAGCAAGGGAGTGACAGGGACAGAGACCTCCCCTGAGGTGGGGCAAGTGTGACATTGTCCCCTGTGTGTGTGGCCTTCCCAGGGTGGGGGTTTTACACCTGAGCCAGTTTGGGAAAGGGGGGTGGTGTTCACCCCCCACCCCGAGCTGGGATTGCCTTACTGTTTCAGGGTGCAATGTAAGACGTAACCCAAAGTATGTTTTCAGTCACCATCTTCATAAACTGTGATAAACAGGTGGGGCAGTGTTCTTTATCTCTTCCATGACTCAGCCCTGATAACGCCCTCCAGGGGCTATCTTCTGTTAATGGGCCATTGAGTGCCACTGCAGGACTGATAAAATTACATCATCCCATTGTGGGATGCTCCGCCCAGGGGGAGGAACCAAACATTCCTACCTGGATATAATCTCACCCTTGCAACACCAGGACCACCTTGCCTACTGGATTCCCAGAAGACAAGAGCTCCGTAACCACCACTGGACCTTCAGAGGAAGACCAGACCCTTCTACAGGATCACCGCTTTGACAGAATCACGTTCATCACTCCAACAGGACTGCAGACACCATTTCATCCGACAGCTACCACCACCCTGACCAACGGGGTGTCAGGTTAAATCCTGACTCTGTCAATCTAAGCCAGTGTTTCTGTATCATTGCCTTGATCTTAATATTCTTACTAAATTGTAATTCTGGCTTAGACTCTCCCCCTGGTTTGCCTTCAAACCAGTATAAAACTCATTGTGCTCATCCCTTGTTTTTCTCCCAAAACAGAATTTCCTATCTCCAAACCTTCACCAGATGGAGGAGGTAGCTGCGAGGAAGAAGAAGGAGGTCTGGCACCCCCGGGCAGCTGAGGAGGAAGTCAGTGCCCCTTTCCCCGTCTCTCCTGCTCCATCTCCCAGCCCAGCGTGGCTCCCGGCTGCAGGACAACGATGCTGTCGACGCCATCCTGCCAGGGACACACTGGGGGGATTCTCTTCCCCTTCCCTCTGGCATGGAGGCAAATCCCATCCTCTCCTTGTCCTTCCTCCCCCAGGGAAGGAGCTGAGGATGGAAACCAGGGAGGACAAATCCCCGCGGCAGAACCTTGTGGAAGAGGCTGTTTTGAGCAACTCCATGGCGCAGAAATCCAACAGGGAGGAAAAGCCCCGGAGATCCCGCAGGAGGAGGGGCTGCAAACCCAACCCAGGGTGCTCTGAGGAGGAAAGACCCACCCTGTGCCAGGAAGGTGGACAGAGCTTCAGCCAGAGCTCAGAGCTGGTGGTGCATGAGCAGGTTCATGATGGGGAGAAGCCCTACAAGTGCTTGGAGTGTGGGAAGAGCTTCAGGAGGAGTTTCAACCTGATCTGCCACCAGATGATCCACACCGAGGCATGGCCCTACAAGTGTGGGGAGTGTGGGAAGGGCTTCAGCTGCAGCTCTGCCCTCGTCATCCACCAACGCATCCACACGGGGGAGAGGCCCTACGAGTGTCCCGAGTGTCAGAAGAGTTTTCAGACCAGCTCCAGTCTCCTCCGTCACCAGCGGATCCACACCGGGGAGAGGCCCTATGAGTGTGGGGAATGTGGGATGACCTTCAGCCAGAGCTCCAGCCTGATCTGCCACCAGAGGATCCACACCAGGGAACGGCCCTATGAGTGTGGGGAATGTGGGAAGAGCTTCCGCCAGAAGTCCCACTTGATCAGCCACCAGAGGATCCACACTGGAGAAAGGCCATACAAGTGTGGGGAATGTGGCAAGGGCTTCAGCCAGAAGTCCCAACTGATCATCCATCAAATGATCCACACTGGAGAGAGGCCATACGAGTGTCCCGCGTGTGAGAAGAGGTTTCCAACTAGCTCCCATCTCCTCCTGCACCAGCGCATTCACACAGAGGACAGGCCCTTCCGCTGCCCCGACTGCAGGAAGGGCTTCAAGCACAACTCCCACCTCGTCACCCACCGGCGCATTCACACTGGGGAGAGGCCCTACAAGTGTCCCCAGTGTGGGAAGAGCTTCACCCAGAGCTCTCACTTGACCAGACACCAACGGAGGCACCAGTAAGGAAAGCTCTGTGAGTGCCCGGACTGCAGGAAGAGCTTTGTGCACTGCTCCAGCTTCATCCCCCATGGGAGAACCCATGTTGGGAAGAGCCCTGGTGATCCATGTTCCCTGTGATGCATGCTGGGAAGAGATCTTTTCCTGCCCTTGCCAATGACATGATGTGGGATCAAAGAACATCAGGGTCTGGCCATGGCCCTGTCATTGCATTCACTCCTACCTCAGGTCATTGCCAGGGGCAGCAAAGGGACTCTCTCTCTCTCTCTCTCTCTCTCTCTGTCCCTGAGGAGAAGGGTGTCCTTTCCAGGCAGGAGGAAATACATGGCCAGGAAGAGCCAGTCAGTTGTGATGTAGTCTTCCCTGTAAATAGTTTTTCTTATCCCTTCTGTTATCAGTATTTTTTCTGTTCCTGTTTGTTCCTTGTCTCGTTGCTGTTCCCAGTAAATTGTTCTCCTCCCAGCCCAGGATCTTTGCCTTTTGTGCTTTCCATGGGAGGCGGGAGGGCAGTGAGCGGCAGCACGGTTTTTAGGGGGAGCAGGAAATTGGGGAATCCCATTCCTGAACCCCGGCCCTTGGAAACCGAGCATCCCAGCTGGTCCCAGCCCTGGTGGCCATGGCAACAGCCTTGGGAGCGGGTCCCTGGCTGGGGCTGTGGGAACCTCTTCACTCTGGTGCCCAGGGACAGGACTGGAGGGAGCGGCTGCAGCTGAGACGGGGCAGGCTGAGGTTGGATCTCAGGAAAAGGTTTTTGCCCAGGGGCTGCTGGGGCACTGGCCCAGGCTCCCCAGGGAAGGGTCACAGCTCCAGGGCTCTCTGAGCTCCAGCAGCGTTTGGACACCGCTGCCAGGCCCAGGCTGGCATTGTTGGGGTGTCCTGTGCAGGGCCAGCAGTTGGACTCGAGGATCCTGATGGGTCCCTCCCAGCTCAGCCAGTTCTGTGGTTCTGGGATCCCATGGCCCTGGGGATGGGACTGCCAATGGTTGCCATGGCAACGGGCTCTGGCTCCAGGCCTGAGCTGGTGTCCATGGCAACCACCCCTGGCATGGGGTCTCCATGGAGCTGCCCAGGGACTGACCATAGCAACAGGGGCTGGTGATGGTTGCCATGGAAACTGACCATAGCAACAGGGGCTGGTGATGGTTGCCATGGAAACTGACCATAGCAACAGGGGCTGGTGATGGTTGCCATGGAAACTGACCATAGCAACAGGAGCTGGTGATGGTTGCCATGGAAACAGAGTATGGCAACAGGGGGCTGGTGATGGTTGCCATGGAAACTGACCATAGCAACAGGGGCTGGTGATGGTTGCCATGGAAACTGACCACAGCAACAGGGGTTCCTGGTGATGGTTGCCTGCTAAGGATCAGATTTGTCACAGGCACTCAGAGGGGTTCCATGGGGAATTTCCAAGAGTCTCCAGGCTGCTCAAGAGCCGGAATGTCACAGGCAGAGACAGGGGCTCCATGGAGACCTCCCAGGGGTTTCTGGGGATGGTAAAGAGCCGTGTGGGCAGAGGCAGTCCCAGCCATCCCATGGTGACATCCCAGGGGACATTGGGCTGCAAAGGCACCGATCTGTCACAGGCACTCACAGGGGCTCCACAGTGACATCCCAGGAGTCCCCAGGCTGACAAAGAGCCGGGATGTCACGGGCACTCACAGGGGTTCCTGTCGTGGGCAGAGTGGGAGCTTCAGGCAAAAGCTTTATTTCCTTACTGGAGAAACTCCTGCTGAGTCATGAGGTGGAGAAATGTCCCCCAACAGCCACCATAGATCCTGAAACCCCTGCAGCACCCCAGAATTCTAGACTTCTAGAATTCCTTCTAATAGAAGAGACTGGCAGCGGCTGGATCCCATCCCGACCCTGCAGATTGGACAGGTGGAATTGAACCTTAATGCAATTTGTCCCAAAAGATTAATGATGTAATACCAGATAAATCTGTATAAATACAGCTATGATTGATTCTGATCATTATTAGATAAAACGGTCTATTTACAACACAGAATAAAATTTAAAAAATAGTTATTTACTCCTCAATAAAGGAGCTATACCAATTATAGACTATTCTGCTCTAGGAAGCAATTTTGAAGTCACCAGGGCCTTGCTAGAGTGGTTTGAGCCCACCGCAGGCAGAGCCTCCTGCTCCAGCAGGAACTGCTTTTCCTGTGCCAGGAGCAGGGCAGGTCCTGCTGCAGGAAAAGCCCCAGGCCAGCCCCAGCACAGGGAAGGCCTCGGGCACAAGGGCAGAGTGCCGTGCTGGGAGCTGTGCCAGGGAGAGCCTGAGGCACCAAAGGCGCCTTGGCAGCAGCAGCTGCTTGCAGGGCATGGCCAGAAGCCTCCCTTGGCAAGCCGGCCTGGTGGCCACCACTGCAATGTCACTGTTGAGCAAGAAATGTCACAGGCTCATCAGAAGGCTGATTGGCATCATGTGCCATATGTTTGGAACTGCTCCTTTTTATATGCTGTTCCGATCCAGGTAGATAAAGTCCCAGTGGCACATATCAGAGGTTTGTTAGGGAAGACAGTGTGGATCAATTCTGCCTCGAGTACAGACAAACCCATTGGTGAGATTGTCTTGCCTCAGGGACCAGGTTGTACATGGTGAATAATGCAGAAATATGGAAGAACACGATGAGTACCTCAGGTAGATCTGATTGTGGGGTGAGCCTCATATGCAAATATCACTGTTTGTTGGATGTTACTGCCCCTGTCTTTACATTAAACCACACCGACATGAGACAGAAGGAAATGTGTAAGTGTCGAAGGTTTGTGCAAGTGATATAGAAGGAAATGTGTGTCGAAGGTTTGAGCAAGAGAGATGGAAGGAAATGTGTGTCAAAGGTTTGAGCAAGTGAGATGGAAGGAAATGTGTCTGAGTAAGTGAAAGATGGAAGTTTTTACTTGATGAAGTTTTTACATGATGTTTGGTAGTATGTTGACGATTCGGAGATAAGGGGTGGAATGTCCTAGGGTGATGTTATGGTGCTTGCATCCCCAGTCGTGTGTTCTGTTTATGCTTGATGTTATGTTCTGTGCCTTCAGGACTGGCTCCAAAAAGTGAAGGTTTGTTTCGTCTTGTAATCAGCCAGCTCACCTCCCCCCACAGTCTGTGTCTAGGAGAGGCTAGGGCTTGCTGGCTTTCTTGCTTGCTTGCTGGCTTGCTTGCTTTTGCTTTGCTCTTGCTCCTGCTTTTTGCTTTTGCCCTTGCTTTTGCTTATTAGTTAGTTTAGCTAGGAAATCCAGTTTTTTCCCTGAACTGCTTTTTTTTCTTTCCCTTTCCTGAATACCATTTGAACCTGCTCAGGACTGGGACATGGGAAACACCAAGACACACCGAGAGCCAGCATTTTGTGACCTGCAGCAGCCATCCCCAGCACCGGAGACCGAGAACTGGGCAACCCCTCCCAGGAGAGACTTTCTGAATTTGTCACCTCTTCAGAGCGTAGAAAGACTTTTTGTCATCTGGTGTTGTTCATTTTTTTTTTTTTTGCTGGGGAGTGCTTTGCCTGCTCAATAAACAGGTTGTTTCCACTACTCTCTGAGGAAATTCTTCCCGAGCCAGGTGAGCAAGGGGCTGTGGGGGTTTGCTTTCTGGGGGCTCCTTCTGGAGGTTTTCTCCCAAATTTGCCCCAAACCAGGATACATTACTACATAAGCAGGCTGTTCTTTGGTGAGATGCAGCAGGGCCCTTTTCAGCCTGTGCTCAGCAAACTGACTGGCCATGAGCCACTGGTGGATGTACCTCACCATGGCAGGCACCTGGAGAAGGCATGGGGAGACTTGGAAAGCTGCCAGAGGGAGGAATGTCCCCAGCTTCCCCAGAGAAGTGCTTCCCCTCCCACCACACTGCCATGGCCTCAAAGGCTTCCAGTGAGCAGTAGGCATGGCTTGGGAGGCCAAGCAATTCCTGAGGATGAAATCCTGGCCACAGGCTGCTTACTTGCTTTGGATTGGAAAACCCCTCCCCTACGAGCATATCCAGCAGGGCAGCACAGGTCTTGGTTTTGGAGATGTGCGAATATGCTCTGAGCCCTGTGCCCATGGTGCTGGTCTCTTCCTCCAGAATCCTCTTGATGAATTTGCAAACCAGCTCTAGGAGAAGGGCAGGAGGCCAGGGATGTTCCACGGAATGCTCCAAGCGCGGTGCTCAGCTGAGCGGTGACAGCAGGCCCAGCCCAGCTGGGGATGGCTGCAGGTACCTGCGCTGTTCTGCGGAAGAGGCCACGGGCGGGGTCCTGCTCTTGTGTGCGGTGCACGGCTGCACCTGGCAAAGAGCGAGCGCAGCCTGAGCTGAGGGGCTGCGGGAGAGACCGGAGAACACAGCCCAGCCCTGCGCTCCCTAGGCAGGGACAGCCCTGGGATGTCCCAGGAGATGGAGCACGGGCACTGTGGGGTGTCTGCCCTGGCCCCTATTCTGTCCTGTCCATGGGCAAGTGCCCAGGGGATGGGATGGGATGGGATGGGATGGGATGGGATGGGATGGGATGGGATGGGATGGGATGGGATGGGGCCAAGCTGGCTGCAGGCACCGGCCCTGTGGCCCAGCTCTGGCACTCACCCTTCTGCAGTGGCTGGAACTGCTCCACCTCTTCAGGCTGCTGTGCTGGGGCAGTACCAGGGCCTGCTTTCTCCTCCTTCCCCCAGGCCAGCTTGGGCACGCTCGCAGGCCTGTGCTCTACGTCACTGCCTGGATTCATGGCTGCTTGCAGGAGAAGGTGGCTCGGAAAAGGTCCAAGTCAGCAAGTGCTGCAGAGTGAAGTCTTGGCAAGGCTACAGGACAGCAAGTCCTGCACTCTGGTCTTGGGGGCTCCAGCCACAAGGACAGGAGACTCCTCATCAAGAACCGTGCTAAGCAAATGCCACGGTCTGCCCTGGAGGGCACCTGCAGAAGAGAAGCCTCGGGAAGGCCAGAGGTCACCAAGCCCTCTGGTCTGGATACGAGGTCACCTGCAGGAGTAACGCCTCGGGAAAGCTCCCGGTCAGACACGAACGAGTGCGCTGTGCGGGGGCTCCTCACGGCACCGCTCTGTCCCGTCCTGTCCCGTCGCGTGCTCCGAGCACTGTGGCATGGTCTTGTCACCGCCAGCTCCTATGTCACGCCGTGTCACAAAGGGCCCTTGGACACGCTGTCCCGTTCCATGTCACGGTGACTGTGCTGCACCGTGTCACAAAGGGCCCCTGCACACACTGCCCCCTGCCCTGGGGCTGCCCCCAGCCCACCCAAAGTGGCTCAGGTTGGAAGGAATCCCTCACCCCAAGTGTCTAAGACAGCCCGACAGGATCTTTGGGAACGGCTCAAACCATCAGCAAACGCTGCCCTGCTCTGCGGGCTCAGGGCAGCAGAAGGAGCCCCCAGGGCTGCCGACGCAGCCGCGCTGGGAAGGGCACGGGGCCTTCACAGAAGCTGGCACAGCCTCCTTGGGACACGTCCCGGCTGGTGGCCATCTTAAACCTGCGGATGTGACACAGACAAGGAACGTGTGGGCCAGGGCAGGAATGCTGCTCTGACCCCTGGGGCCCAGGGAGCGCTGACATCAGCAGGTGTGGCAGAGTCCCTGGCCAAGCAGACCTGCCACCCCCCGAGCCCTGGCAGCACCGGTGCCCGTCTCCTGCCCCAGAGACCTGTGCCCATGGGGGGCTTCTGTGCCAGAGGGAGCCAAAGCCCACATGCATTGGGGGCTGAGCTCCGGCCTGCAGGGGCTGTTGGCAGGAGCACCTGGAGCAACTGCTGGCAACACTTGGTCTCTGTCAGAAGCTCTTACTCCATGCTGAAATTATTTTCTCATTGAAGTAATTACTTTCTGCACAAAAACACCTTAGCTGCGAGGGCACAGAACAATCTGACATTTTAGAATCCTCAGTTCAGGAAAACTTTACTTCCCATTGCTCAACTCAAGTAGTTTCAAAAAGTTACAAACTTCCCAAATTAATTTGAATAACCTGAGAAGGTGAAGAGTTGGAATTTTGCTTCCCATCTCAAAGCAGCAACTCATTTGCCTTAACCTCATCCACTGAGGGTCACTTTACAGAACAGAGCACTACACAGAGGTAAAAAAAGAGGTCATTCTTTGGTTTACAAACGGTTTTCTATGAAGGAATGGTAATATCCTAATTCTCTTAAGGAATAAAAGCTCTCAAGAAATGAGAGTCCACTCAGTGGTACAATAGTAGCCCAAAGAAATGAATAGATGGCAAAAGGGCGAATCCTCCCCCTGGTACAGAGATCTGAGTGGCCAGTAAAGTACAGCTCTCCCCTCTTGTTCCCTGCAGGACAATCAGGACCATGAGGAGGAAAAGTCACAGATATTCCTTCTGCCCTCCCTAACCAAAGCTGTGCCAAAGCACAGATGCTGCCTTCAAACTGACTCAAATTCCAGCCTAGACCTCTCACCTTCCAGACAACTCCTTCTCCAACACCCCACCAGCGCCAAGCCCCCCAAACTCCCACACAGAAGCCCTCAACACCCCGCCAGGAGCCCCAGCTGTCCCCGTCCCTCCGCAGAGCTTTTCCACCCTCCAGCAGACGCCCTGGTTCCCTGCAGGTGCCATGGGATGGCACTCAGGAGGATCTGCTCCAAGGCCTTCCCCTGGAGCACGCTCAGGCTGCCAAGCCTATGGATCCTGGATCATCCTTCCCACCGAGCCTTCCTGTGCACGGCTGCTCCATTTGCACCTTTGCGCTCAGCTCGGACTTCTCCACTTCACCAGGAGTGCTGGGAAAGGATGGAGAGCAGCCTGGCAAGCTCTTTCTGCAGCTCCCTCTTTACCCTCGGGGAGGGAGAACATTCCACAGGAAAGCAACTGGTGCCACAAGGAGCGGGTGGCCTCAGGCACCTTTGGGGATGGAACAAGGCCTTGGTTTGACATAAGTAAGCACAAGCAATTCACATGAGTAAACAAGTAATTAGCACAGACATGCCTAAGTACTTCGCACCAGTTAGCATTACAAAAACCTGGCTGGCCTAACTTGACATGAGAGTGACCTGACAAAAAGCTTTAGACACAGTCTACCAGAAGAACTAAGGGCAAGTGTGGAATCAGCCCTGTGCAGGGAAGCCCTGAGGAAGACTTTGTGCTGCTTTGGGGCATCGAGACCGCTCCTGGCCAGCGCCTGGAAATCAGCTTCAAGTATGGGAATCTGACAACGTATTTCTAACTGTCTGCTTATGGAATCACCTCAGCAGTGTAAAGATGGATGGTGATTTTGATTCAACTCTTACATCAACCCACTGAAATTTAAACCTGCTGGAGAAACATTACAGTGGGTGCAGACTCCTGCCCTCCCACCAGGTCAATAAAAGGGCTTTTGGCTGACAATGCATTTGTCTGCTGATTTCTTTGAATGAGGGAGACCCCTCAGGACTGCTGTATCCTGAGGGAACACCTCAGGCCTGCAGGCACCTGCACAAGCTTAAAATCAGCTGCCTCAGCTTCCAGGACCTCTCTTGGCCAGCATCCTGATGTGGATGCAGGACTGCTGCGAGGCACTGCTGGGACCCAGCGGGACAGGACCGGCTGTCTCGTGTCCACGTAGCACCCCTCACACAGCCAGGGCCATCCCGAAACCAGACAAACGCTCACATGTCAGCACAGGGGAGCAAGGAGCACTGGGCTCCTCTCAGGGTATCTCAGCTGGGCTCGCTCCACAACACAGCCCCATTTTAAGGCCTGCTGATGCCCAGCTGCCAGAAATGCCTACCTTGTCCTCTCCAGGGTGCACAGGGAGAGCCAAGGAGCAGGACGCCTTGGGAAGCAAACCTTCCCAGCCTTTTCTGAGGCCAGGGACACACCAAGATCAGCCAAGACTCTCCACGCTGCCTGGCCCACCCAGCCCAGCTCTGTGCTGGCCCTGGGCCACAGCAGCTTCCACCAAGCAAGAGCCACATGCACATTGCCAAGAGTTGAAACACAGCAGACAGGGAAGAGGTGAAAAGTGTGTGTGTAAAGGCCTTTTAATTCACAGCTCTCAGAGAGAGCTCTGGGGCTCACGGCTGGACAGAGATGCTCCTGCTCACGCCTCTGTCCAAAGGGGGGAACACACCCTGCTGCAGGTGCTTGGGTTGGTCTCCACAGGTCCAGGCGGATGCCAAACCTGCTCTTCACAGCCTTCTCCCTTGCCCTGCCCCTCTGTCAAGTGCAACGGGCCTCAGGCAGTGAAAGGACCACAGAGAGCCCAAGGGGGACCCTTGCACCTACATTACTGGGAGCTCCCTGGGAAGCACTTTCCTTGAGAAGCAAGCCCCTTTCCTCCAAAGGCATTTCCCCAAATGTGTAGCTGTCCTGGGGAACACCAACACACTCTTAAGAAAAGCTGGCAAGGCTGAATGACTTCAGGTCCTTTCAGGACAGGCACTCCGGCTGTAGCTCGTATTCTCCCAAGTGCGTTTCCAGGTGGAGGTTCAGAGGGGCAGCCCCAGGCCCTCTACAAACACAAGCTGCCTGCTGCCTCTTCACCTGCCTCAACTCCTGCCTGCGGTCACTGCAGCAAAACCAGGCTGTTCCAGCCAGAGCCCTGTTCCCGCAGGACGCTCTTGCCAGCACCTTCCAGGACTCTCCGCTGTGCATGCAGCACTTTTCATGCCAGCTCTCAACAGTGGGATGTGAGGGGCAGCAAGGACAAATGTCACAAACCTGTGTGACACTCCAGATCCTCATGGAACCAAGGGGCCAGTGTGACACTGTGGGAAGTTGTGGAACCAAGGGGATCACTGTGGCACTGTTGGGGCCCATGGAACCAAGGGGCCAGTGTGACACTGTGGGGCCTCATGGAAACAAGAGGCCATTGTGAGCCTGCAGGGCTGTAACACCCCAGAACACTGAAATGCTGGGGGTCACCAAAGGTTTCTTTACTTGAGTTTGGTGCACAGGAGAAACACCAACCAGATATTCTCACCATGGCCAGATGAAAGAGTTTTCTTGGTAGGAAGGGACCCAGCTCTTTAGTGAATGGCCCACACAGGGATGAAACCCACAACCTCGGTGATACCAGCACCATGCTCTAACCAATGGAGCTAAGAGATCAAAATGAGACAAAATTTTACTGACAAAATATAGACAATCAAGGAACTTGAGAAAAGGGTTTCATACAACATCCACTTAAGCATAAAACTTTTATCATAGCATTAACTTTGTTAACTTAGCCCACTTTACCTAAAAACCTTTAACCCTTAAGATGTTAAGTTACCCAAAAATATTCCAGGTAAGTAGGATTAGAAGAAGAAATAGAGAACAACAGAAAGACAGAAGATCTGTAGAAAGACACACACATAGATACAAACTGCTCAGGTTCCAGCATCACTAACAGAGGAACCCCAGGAGAAGGCAGGATCCAGACCATGGGCTGGCCTCGTGCTCCGGCTTTTAACCCCCTGGGCCTTCATGGGCCCGCCCCTGGGGTGGGACTGCCAGTTGCTTGTCCAATCAGAGTCAGGTTAGGCACCAGCTGCTGGTGTGTGATTGATTGACAGCTGGGCCAATCAGAGCTGGGTTAGCCCTGCCTGCTGTGTGATTGATTGACAGCTCAGCCAATCAAAGCTTGGTTAACACCGCCCCTTCCATGTGATTGACAGCTGTGCCAGGCCAGGGCTGGGGGCGGGGCTCTGTCCCACCACAAACCAAGGCCTGACCCGCTCCTGGTCCCACACGGGCATTCCGAGCATCCCAAGGTGTCTGGGGACATTGATCTCATCCAGCCTCTGACAGTGACCACATGGTGACACTACAGAACCTCATGGAGCCATGGGTCAGTTGTGACACTGTGCTGCCCCATGGAATCAAGGAGACCATTGTGAACACGGGGGCCCCAAGGAACCAAGGGTCCATGGTGACCTTGTGGAGCCCGCAGTGTCGCAGAGGAGCCGTTGTGACACAGCGAGGGCGCATGGAGCTGAGGAGCCATCGTGACACATCAGGGCTTTGTGGAACCACGAAGCCATTGTGACATTGCAAGGCCCCATGGAAGCACAGGGCCATTGTGACACTGCAGAAGCAAGGGGACATTGTGACACTCCAGGGCCTCATGGAACCAAGGAGACCATTGTGACACTGTGGGGTCACACGAAACCAAGGGAACATGGAACAGGTCTGGCTGGCTGGGCCTCCAGGGGACCACCTGACAGGTCCAGCTGACCTTGGCATGTCGATGGCTGCTTTTCACCTGCCCTGAAGCACTGGGGCTCTGGGCTTTCCTTCCTATGGGAGAGAACTCTCCTTCTCCTCCATGGGCCATGGCCAAAACTGGGATTCCACTTCCAAAACTCTGTACATCCAAGGATTGCTCCCCAGTGAAAGTTCCCAGGAAAGAAAGGTGTGGCTGCCCTTGGCCTCCTGCAGATGCCTCTCACTCAAAACACTGGGGCTCGGTGCTTTCCTTCCAATGAAAAAGAACTGCCCTTCTTCTCAAGGTGTTCATGGACCAAATTGAGATTCCTCCTCCCAGATTTCATTAATACAAGGATCCCTTCATGACAAAATCTGTCAGGACAAGCAGGTCTTGCTGGCTTGGCCCCCCAGGAGCCACCTCTCTCCTCTTCTGCCTTTGAAACACTTGGGCTCTGTGCTTTTCTTCCTGTGGAAAAGAACCGTCCTTCTTAATCCATGCAGAAATGGCCAAAATTGAGGCTCCACCTCCCAAATTCCCTATATCCAAGGGTTGCTCCCAGGCAAAATCTGCCAGTACCGTCAAGTCTGGCTGGCCTTGGCCTCTGGTGGCTGCCCCTGCCACACTGGGGCTCGGTTCTTTCCTTCCCATGGAGATCACTGTGACACGATGGGGACCTCATGGAACCAAGGGGATCATTGTGGCACCACTGGAGCCCATGGAACCAAGGGGCCATGGTGACACAGCGGGGCTTCATGGACCCAGAGACCATTATGACTCTGTGGGGCCTGATGGAACCATGGAGGCCATTAGGACCCATCAGGGCCTTGTGTCACCAAGGGGGCATTGTGACACCTCAGGGCCTCATGGAAGCAAGGGACCATTGGGACACTGTGGGGCCCCATGGAACCGAGGGAACATGGAACAGGTCTGGCTGGCTTGGCCTCCCAGGGGCCACCTGACAGGACTGGCTGATCTTGGAATGCCAAGAGCTGCCTCTCATCAGCTCCTGGAGCACTGGGGCTCCATGCTTTCCTTGCTATGGAAAAGAACTGTCCCTCTTTTCAGCTGCCCATTGCCAAAATTGGTATCCTCCCTAAAAAATTTCCAATATGCAAGGGTATCTCCCAGAAAAAAAAAACTGTCAGCTCTAGCTGACCTCTGGCAGTAACCTCTCATCCACCCGGGGAAACAGTGGGGCTCTGTTCCTTTCTTCCTGTGGAAAAGAACCTGGCCTTCATGTCCAGGGTCCATGGCTAAAATTACAATTTGGCCTCCCAAATTCCATATATCCAAGGATCGCTCCCAGACAAAAGTAGCCAGGACAGACAGGTCAGGCTGGCCCTGTCCTCTGGTGATTTTCTTAGACTATGAGCTGAATGTCTTCATTGGAAAACACCTTGGAGAGCACCCAGAGATCTCCCAAAGAGGAGTTTGGAGTCCTCGGGAACATGACCACTACATACGGACAAAGGAGCTCTGTGCTCTGTGCTGTTGTGGTGGTTTTGCATCACAGAAGTGATGTCCTGAGAGAAGCTGCTAGCAGTTTCCTCAGTGTCTGACAAAAAAACAATCAGTAATTAGCTTTGAGAGCTGACAATCTGTTAAACCACTAAGGAAACTGCACACGCCTCTGTGAAGACACAAGTTAAAGATGGAGAAGCCTGGCTGGGTCTGTTTCCCTTCTGGCCAGCAAAGAGGTGACCAGGCCGGCCCAGCCCCCGTCTCAGCCAGGCCAGGCCGGGCGGCTCCTGCCGTGGGGCCGGGCCCCTTCCCAGGGAGCCGCCAGGCCCCATCGGCTGCCGGGCAGGGCAGGGGAGGCCGCGGGGCCGAGGCCGGGCCGGGCCGTGGCTGCGGTTGCTGACATCTGGCCGCTACCGAGCCCTGCCCCGCCGCCAGCCCGGGCCCAGCCAGGATCCGCCGGGCCCCAGGAGCAGCCCCGGGCCGGGCCGGCTCGGCCAAGGTTCTGCCGCCCTTGGGGTTCGCCCGCAACCAGCGGGCAGGGGAGGAGAAGCCATGGGCCCCGGCCGTGCTGCTGCTGTGCTCTGGCCTGGCTGCTGAGATCCTGGCCCTGCCCCAGCGCGGCCCAGCCTGACACAGCCCCAGCGCAGCCGCTGCAGAAACCTCCATGGTAAAACAGCTCCGGCCACAAGTACCGAGCCCGGCCGGGGTCACGGAACCATCTGCAGGCCCCGGCTGAGATATTGACTCTTCCAGTGCTTCCATCCTCCCTCGAATGAGAGAAAAGGACAAAGTGCAGGCACACACAGGAGCAACATGAAGACACCGAGGTCAGTGAAGAGGAAGTTGAGGCCCAGATGGGAGGGATGAGGAGCTGCCTTGATCTTGGGGCTGAAATCCTCTGGTAAAGCTATGGAAAAGGATGTAATTGATACATCAGACTCTCTTTTTCCCTATAACACACTGAAAATAACTGGGAAATTACTTGTTCAGCAAAGGCCTCCATGTTAATGTAAGCAAATGTTGCAGTAGCTGTGATCCCATGAGAAGTTTGAACAATGAAAGACAGCAGAGTGATGAGACCCTATGCCCCCAGGGAGAGAAGAAGACCTCTGTTTCCAGAGATGAAGATGATTTCAGCAATAAATGAAGAGAACCTTTGCTCTTAAACACCTCATCTTGAAACTAATACCTCATAAGTTGACATGGACCATAAACACAGCTGTGGGAAAAGCTGTGAAAAAATGGGAGGGACTTCACGATTGAAGGCAGGTGCTATTCATGGAAATGAAAAGCCACGAGACAACTGTTTTCTTGTGGAGAAGTCTCCATAATATTTACAAGAAGAACTTCTCTCCCTAAGTGAACTAAAGAAAGACTATTCTAGAGGTGGCAAACTGACTGAAAATTTTAGGTTTTGTCTCTTTACATTGTCAGGTTGTATGGAGAGGGGAAGTGTCCTGAAAGTTTCGTTCTGATTCTTTTTACTCTTTATTTCATTTACTATTAATAAACTTTTCTTTATACCCTTTTAGACTTTTGAGCCCACTTTGCCTTTCCCCTAATCTTATCTCAGAGCAAGAAATTAGTAACTATGTTTTAAGTGAGTGCCCTGGTAATTAGCCAACACTGAACCCACCACAGTAATTAACGCATTGGCCGAGAAATCTCAAATTGGCGAAGCAAAGCCAATACAAAATCTTCCTGATGAACTGCCTCAGACAAGAGGGAAATCAAGGCACAGCCATGGTTTCTCAGGATTTGTTTGATTCTCATGAGCCCCGTGGTGCATTTGGAGCTGAGCCCTGGAACCTCAGGGCCTGAGAGGAGATTTCACAAACCTTTCCAAACTCAAAGTCAGAAGAAAACCCCAAAGTGTCTCAAAGAATTAATGGGTCCCACTGAGGTCCATCCCCGAAACAGGCTCCTCATGGACTCCTTGGAGGAGAGAAATGGAGGCCAGGATGGCACAAAAATGTCTCAGAGACTCAAACGGGACAAAAACCTCTCAGTGTGGAAAGGAAAACCCAAAGAACCTTAAAAAAGTTGAGTATCTCAAAGCATCAATGAGCCCCACTGAGTGTCAGCACAAAGCTCTCAAGGGACTCATTAAACCAGATAACTGGGGCCATGATTGCACAAAGCTCTCAGAGCCTCCAAGGCAAAAGCCAAAGCCAAAGTGCTTTGAAAAACCTGCAGTCCCTGGGAGCACTAAGGAGCCCCCAGGGCCATTCCTGAGCAAGGCTCCCCAGGGACTCCTTCCAGCAGATCCTTGAGGCCACTGGGATGTGGGCTAGGGGGGGATGCTGAGGGCAGGACAAGGGGCTGACAGTGCCCAGCCTGGCTGGGGCTGTGCCAGGAGGCCCCAGTGCCTCAGGACAAGGTGTCTCCTGACAGCCCTTGGTGGCACAGACCCTGCTGTGCCCCAGGGCACCAAGACTTGGCTTCTCTTTGTCCCCACCTGTCATCAGTGCCTCCAGTTCTCTGCTCTGCCTGGGGCCTGGGGACACTTTCTCAGTCGTGTCCCTCAGTGGGACCCATTAAAAGTCAAAGAAACTTTGGAGTTGCATTCTGGCTTGGAGCTCTGGAGAGGTTTCTGCAGCTCCCTCTCAGGGCCTGATGTTCAGGGCCTGAGCACAAAGCCCCAGAGGGTCATTAAAGTCCTTGTGCTGTGTCTGTGCTGCTGAGCTGGGCTGGGCTCCTGGCACAGAGGGTGATCCTGGCAACCAAGGAGAGCTTCAAAAGCACATTTCTCTGGATGAGCAGCTCTTCTCCCAGCCCAGCAGGGCTGGGGCACTGCCTGCAGCCAGCCCGGGCACAGCACAGAGGCACAGAGAGCTTCCATCAGTCAGGGCTGGGAAGGTGCTGAGAAGTGCCTGGGGCAGAATCACTGGCAGCCCTTGGCACAGGAACCTCTGGCTGCAGGACAATGCAGCTGCAGCTCCTGGAGCCATCTCCTAAAGCTGGAACATCCCAATGCCCACAGACCCTGTGAGTACATTCTCTGATCATCTCTTGTGCAGAGCAGCCAGGGGTGCCCAGGGCTGTCCTGCCGAGCAGGGTCCTGCAGCCCAGGGCGCTGTGCTGGGCCAGGGACTCTGCTGCCTGCCAGGGACAGCTCTCAGCCGGCCCGGGGAGCTGCTCCCAGCGCTGGGGGACAAGATGTGGGTGGAAGGAGACATCTGGTAAAGCTTGGAAATGTTATCCTCGTGTGGTGAGGATGCTACATTGTTCAGGACGGCTCCCAGCATGGGATTTAACTCCAGAGCATGTTCAAGCAGATTATTTAGGGAGTACAGTAAGTCATAGGCTACAAAAAAGGGAAAATCCTGTTTTTTAATCTACTGCTCTAGGTTGCCTGGATGGGACATTGCACATAGATATTAATCTCCCAGTTCCCTTTGAGAAAAATAAAGAAGTTATCTCTCAGATCTGAATAAACCAGGCAGTGACAGAAATGAGCACAGGGCCCCTTAGAGGCAGCATCAATGTCACTTTTCCAGCCTCCTCAGGGTTGCTCTGATGTTGCCATCAGGGCCTGCAGAGCCAGAGATGGCCCTGGGCAGTGCCTGATCTGGGAGGGGTCTGCAGGGCAGAGCTGAGCCCCCAGGGCTGGGCTGGGCTCTGGCAGCCCTGGCAGGGCCCAGCCCTGGGCACAGGAAAGCAGCTGCTGGCAGGGACAGCTCCAGGCAGCAGAGCCCTGGGCAGGCAGAGGGGGAAAGTGCCCCCAAGCTGTGCTGGGATATTTAAAGTCCTCTCCAAACCCAACTATTCCATGATTACTTCTATTACAGAACCCCATGTGCAGCCACAGCCAATGTCCAACAGCAGCTCCATCAGCCACTTCCTCCTGCTGGCACTGGCAGACACGCGGCAGCTGCAGCTCCTGCACTTCTGCCTCTTCCTGGGCATCTCCCTGGCTGCCCTCCTGGGCAACGGCCTCATCATCAGCGCCGTAGCCTGCGGCCACCACCTGCACACGCCCATGTTCTTCTTCCTGCTCAACCTGGCCCTCAGCGACCTGGGCTCCATCTGCACCACTGTCCCCAAAGCCATGCACAATTCCCTCTGGGGCACCAGCACCATCTCCTACACAGGATGTGCTGCACAGCTCTTTTTTTTTGCCTTCTTCATCTCAGCAGAGCTTTCCCTCCTGACCATCATGTGCTACGACCGCTACGTGTCCATCTGCAAACCCCTGCACTACGGGACCCTCCTGGGCAGCAGAGCTTGTGCCCACATGGCAGCAGCTGCCTGGGCCAGTGCCTTTCTCAATGCTCTGCTGCAAACAGCCAATACATTTTCCCTGCCCCTGTGCCATGGCAATGCCCTGGGCCAGTTCTTCTGTGAAATCCCACAGATCCTCAAGCTCTCCTGCTCCAAATCCTATCTCAGGGAACTTGGGCTGATTGCTGTTAGTGTGTGTGCAGCATTTGGCTGTTTTGTGTTCATTGTTTTCTCCTATGTGCAGATCTTCAGGGCCGTGCTGAGGATCCCCTCTGAGCAGGGACGGCACAAAGCCTTTTCCACCTGCCTCCCTCACCTGGCTGTGGTCTCTCTCTTCATTAGCACTGCAGCATTTTCTCACCTGAAGCCGTCTTCCATCTCCTCCCCATCCCTGGATCTGGCTCTGTCAGTTCTGTACTCGGTGGTGCCTCCAGCCCTGAACCCCCTCATCTACAGCCTGAGGAACCAGGAGCTCAAGGCTGCAGTGTGGAGACTGATGACTGGATGCTTTCAGGAACATTAAACTGCTGGCCAATTTTTGCAAATCACATGTATTAAAAGTCATTCTTGATACTTCTTGTTGGTTTCATTCTGGAGGTCCTTTGTCTTTGTTTTCCTTTATTAATCTTGTCCACAAAGAAATGCATTGTTTGTGCCATATCTCATTTTGTTACTCTCCACCTTACCTGTGCCCACAGACTGTTCCAATGAGGGGCTGGGCTCTCAGTGGCTTTAAAGGAACTCAAGGATGTCCCAGCAAAGTTTTCTGCAGAGATGCCCTTTTGTTGCCTTCTCTGGAGCTGTAGCAGCAATGTCTGTGTGCAGAGCTGGGGGCAGATCAGTGCTGGCACAGCAGCTGTGCCCAGCAGCAGCAGCACTTGGTGTTGCCAGTGCTGCTCCCGTGGCCCTGCCCCGCTGCCCTGGTAGCCCTGGTGTTGCTGCAGGGCCTGAGTGCTCTCGGGGCCGGGCACAGTCCTGGGGGTGGCAGTGCCGGGGCTGCAGCAGGGACAGCCCATGGGCACTGCTGGGGCAGCACTGACGCCTCAGGCCAGGGCCTGGGGGCTCCAGGCTCCTTGCCCAGGCTCTCTCAAGAACACGGCCAGGCCAATGCTCAGCACAGAAAACCCCCGTGAGCAGCCCCAGGCTGGCCGTGGGCAGGCTGGGGGCAAACAGCATGGCTGGTGCTCTGCAAGGGCCCTGGGGGAGACGGGAAGGAGCAGCAGAGCAGGGACTGATCCATCCCCAGTGCGCTGGACAGCCCAGGGCAACGTCCCAGAGCGTCCTCATGGAGCAGCCAACAACATCCCCCTCTGCAGCCCTGGCCTCTCCCCCAGCTCACACAGGTGCCGCATCCTTGCAGGCACAGCCACGGCAGCGCTGGCTCAGGAGCCCCTGTTTGCATTGCACACAGCAGGCGGGAGCACCCCCATGCTGCTGCTGTGGGGACATGAACCTGAGGGAGCACAAATGCCATCAGCCCCTGGGGCCAGGAAGGGCTGGGGGACGCCAGGGAAACCACTCGGCTTTGTCCTGGCCTCTGCAGTCAGCCAGAAAGTTTGTTCCCATCAGCTGGGAGTTTCCTGTCCCACTGCAGACGCTGTTGCTCAGAGCCAGGGCTGCCTGGCAGCCACCCCCAAACTGCCCTGAGCATTTCCTTGGCTTTACATTTGCTTTCTTTACTCTTCCTGCTGCAAATTTCTTCCTATTGCCCATCCCTGTTCCCTCCCTTGCACCCAGCCCATCCCTGTTTGCCCTTTCCTCTCTGGCCCCACTCCCCATCCCAGTTCCTAACTTGGCACCATGGGAACGGCCCTTGGGGAGCAGGATCATCCCACAAGTGCTGCAGGAATTGTCTGCAGGCTCCTGCAGTGCCTCGTGCTGCTCCCTTGCCAGAGGCAGCCCAGGCCAGGGGGGCACATCTGGGCTGCTGTTTCTGGCTGTGGGGCTGCCTGTTCTGGGCAGTGAGGAGGGGCTGGAGAGGATCTGCAGGACTGACAGGATGGGCTTTGGGGCTGTGAGGAGAAGCTGAGGGACCTGGGCTGCTGGAGCTTCTGAAGAGGAGGCCCAGGGCTCCCCCTGCAACTGCTCCCAGGGTGGTTTCAGAGAATCACAGAATCAGCAAAGCCTGAAAAGACCTTGGAGATCATCAAGTCCAACCTGTGCCCTGACAGTGCCTTGTGTCCCCTGAGCCTCCTCTTCCCGAGGATAAACAAACCCAGCTCCCTCTGCCGCTCCTCACAGGACTTGTTCCCCAGACCCCTCCCCTGCCTTGTTGCCCTTCTCTGGACACGCTCCAGCCCCTCCACGTCCTTCCGAAATTGGGGGGGGTACAGAACTGGACACAGCACTCGAGGTGCTGCCCAACCAGTGCTGAGCACAGGGGAAGAATCACTGCCCTGGTCCTGCTGGCCACACCATTCCTGATCCAGGCCAGGAGCCATTGGCCTTCTTGGCCACCTGGGCACACTGCTGGCTCATGTCCAGCCTGCTGTCCATCAGTCCCTGCAGGTCCCTTTCTGCCTGGCTGCTGTCCAGCCACTCTGTCCCCAGCCTGTAGCGCTGCAGGGGTTGTTGTGGCCAGAGTGCAGGACCTGGCACTTGGACTTGTTAAACCTCACCTTGTTGGATTTGGTTTCTGGATCCAGCCTGTCCAGGTCCCTCTGCAGAGCCCTCCTGCCCTCCAGCAGATCCACACTCACACCCAGCTTGGTGTCATCTGCAAATTTGCTGATGCTGGACTCAATCCCCTCATGCAGATCATCCATGCAGATATTGAAATCCACGCTGGCTGGCTCTGATCCCTCGGCCATCCTGTGGGTGCCCTGTGATGGCACTCAGGGTGATTTGTTCCAGAACCTTGCCGGGCACCGAGGTCAGGCTGACAGGCCTGGAGTTCCCCAGATCCTCCTCCCAGCCCTTCTTGGGGATGGGCTCACACTGGCACCTCCAGTGCTCTGGGACCTCCCTGGTGAGCCAGGACTGATGGTAAATGATGGAGAGCAGCTTGGGGAGCTCATCCACCAGCTCCCTCATCCCCCTAGGATGGATCCCATCTGATCCCATACACCTGTGAGCATCTGAGTGGCCCAGCAGGTCCCCAGCTGCTTCCTTCTGGATTACAGGGGCCTGTTCTGCTCCCTGTGCCCATCTACCAGCCCAGGAGAACTCTTGTCCTGAGGACAACCTGTCCTATTATTGTAAATTGATACAAACAAGGTGTTAAGTAGCTTGCCCTTTTCCTTATCTTTAGTTCCTGTATGCTCCACTGCATCCAAAGAGTAGAGGTTCTCCTTCCCACTCCATTTGCTATAAATTTTTTTATAAAAATATGTTTTATTCTTTTTACAGAAGCTGCCAGGTTGAGTTCTAATTGAGCTTTCACCTCTCAGCTTCTCTTTCTGGATGACCTAAGAACATCTTTAAACACTTTCTGAGTTGCCTCTTCTTTTTTCCCCTGAGTTCCCACAAAAGCTCCACGGGCAGCCAGGGCAGTCATTTTCCTCACCAGCTCATCTTTGGCCACACTGGCACAGGCTGCTTCTTCCCCCTTAAGATTACTTTCTTGAAATGTGTCCATCCTCCCTGGACCCCTTTGTTTTTAATGTTTTCCATTAAAAATCAGTACCTGATTCAGTACTGCCCAAATCAGCATCCTAAATAGGCCAAAGTCTGCCCTTCATAATTCCAGTGTGGCAGTTTTGGTGCTGCCCCTCCTTCTTTCGCAGATCATTGAAAACTTGATTATTTCATGGTCACTGTGCCCCAGGCAGCCTCCGACCCCCACATCTGCCACCAGCCCTTCTCTGTTTGTGAGCAGCAGGAGACAGAGCTTTCCTTGGCAGTGGAGTGTTACCAAAAATTCGGTAAAACAGAAAACTCCTTCACACCAATGCAGCATTAAGAAGCAGCATTCTTTATTCAGCCGGGTGCACGGGGGATAGCTCCTCCCAAAGCCGAGCATGCTGAGTGCAGGAAAGTTTCTGTTCATATTCTGTATTTTGCACACATGTTCATTGATTGTCCTGGACTGAACACACATCTGATAATCATTTCCCCAAAATCATTAACATATTTCCCCTCCCCTTTACCCATGCTCTCTTCTGTCCTGGGGGTCTCTCTGGTGGTCCCTGGTGGTCGTGGACCCCAATGTTCCAGGGGGCCTGACTGAGCTGGCAGGACACTGAGGCTGGTGAACTTCCAGTTCCCCTTCTGACACAATGGGCATTGTGTGGTTTCCATAGGCCTGGGGTTTTGGAGAACAAGCTCCAGGTGTCAGCTCACCTGGTGGAGACAATTCATCATCTGGTAACATGAGGTCACAGAGTGGACTATGACATCACAGAATGGGTTATGTGAGGTAATCGAGCAGCTATGACATAAACTGCAGTGCTAGCGAGGAGGGGATGGAGAACACAGAGCCAGGCTCTTCACCGGGGGCCTGGTGGGAGACAAAAGCCAATGGGTGGAAGGGGAAAGAGGGGAGATCAGCCAGGCCAGGAGGAGATTAAATGAGTCAGGCTGGTTTCAGCATTATCTCAACACCAAAAGCAGCCTGACCTCCCTTCATCATCCACCACTGACAGCTTTGCAAATCAGGAATTGTTTGAGCTGTTTTGCCCCCACTCCAGGATGAACATCCTGATACAAGATCTTAATTGTGTTTATTATTTATCACAGAACCACCTTTGTCTAAAATCAATATTAGTATGGAAATCACTTGTGGATGGAGGACTTATCAGACACTGCTGGGACGTTGCACATTGCTCAGGGAAGAGTGTGATTGTTATTAAATTGTGTCCTGTTCAACCATGGTCTGTTGGCCATGAAGAGAAACTTTCTGTGCCTCTGAGTCTCACCTGGTCCTGACCCCCAAAGGACACAAACCTGATGAGTTGTGGTTCCCACTCCAGTGGTGGCGCTTGGACCTCCCTCCATCCCCAGAGCAGAGCTCCCTTGTCCCAGAAAGTCCCTGGCAATGCAGGGATGAAGGAAACAGGACAGGCTGAGGGGATTAGGGGAAGGGCATGGCCAGGGATTTGGGGTGGTTGTGAGGCCAGGGCAGGACCCAGCCCTTGGCCTTGGTGAACCTCATCCAATTGTCCTGGGCCCATGGCTCCAGCCTGTCCAGATCCCTCTGCAGAGCTTCCTGCCCTCCAGCAAAGCCACACTCCCACCCAGCTTGGCCTCACCTGGGAACTGACTGAGGGTGCCCTCGATGGCCTCATCCAGATCAGCAATCAAGAGATTTCACTGACCTGGCCCCAGTCCTGAGCCCTGGGGACACCCCTGGATGTGACTCCATTCCTCAGCTGCTCTGAGTGCCAGGGGTTGGACGAGGGGAATGGTGGGGAGGGGTTGGGGACAAAGTGTGATTGATTGTCAGCCATGAAGGGTCTTGATTTTCAAATCTGTTCAAACTGCATTAGGAGGGGCTGGGGGTCAATATCAATTGGACATTGCTGATATCCATCTATAAACAGGAAAAGGAAACTGGACAAACTATTTCAATAAAGTCTATTCACTTTGAATACACTTCTGAAATTTGTCTAATTAACCACAGAAGAATTGAAAGCTACCATAATTCCCAGCAGCACTTTTTGTTTGGGAGTTTTAAACAAATCATTGAATTCCTGAACTGAAGAGCTCAAGAAAGAAGAGGTCTCTGGAGTAGTGAAATTCATCACCAACCTCCAAGTGGCTGAGGCTCCATCCCCATCAGAGCAGCAATGACCAGCAATGAGCTGCAGCTGCTGCTGTGCCCTGGCCAGGGGCTGAGGCCGTGGGGCCAGTGGCCAGAGCAGCCTGGGCTGAGCAGAGCTGTGGGGCCAGAGCCGGCTGGGCTGTGCTGGGGAGAGGCCCTTGGTGCTGCACAGAGCTCAGGGGAGCTGGCAGAGCTTGCAGGGAGCTGGGCTGGGCTCAGAGAGCCTGGCACAGAAACCATCAGTGTCCATCCCAGCCTGGCTGAGCGTGCAGGGGCCAAGGAGAGCAGCCCAGGGTCTGCAAGTTCTCTGTGTGGGAGCTGAGCTGGTGAGCCCCTGAGCCCTCCCGAGTGCTGGGGCTGCACCTCCAGCTCCAGAGGAGATGTGACAGATGGGAGCAGAGACAAATCATTCCTGCTGGATTCTTTATTGTGTGTGCTTATACAGGTGACCTGGATCCATATGTAGACGAGCTGTTTTGTGTCAGCAAACACTGGTAGAGTGAGAAGAAAAATATTTTTTAGCTGAAAATAGTATTTATGCATAAGATACAATGAGAAAGAAAAGACACATATGATCAGAAGAGCATCTGAGTTTTTTAGAGGATGAGAGACTCACTGATGTTCCAGCAGTCAAACCTGCTCAAATACTTTCCTCAGGACTTCCTTGAGATGAGAGGTGACCACCAAAGGACCAGGCCAACCAGAGGTGTCTGTCCTGCCAGCTTTTGTCTGGGAGAACCCTTGCACATAGGGAATTTTTCTGGAGGAGTATCAGTTTTGGCTGTGGGCACCTGGAAAGATGGATGGTTCTTTTCTATAGGAAGGAAAGCACAGAGCTCCACTTCTCCAGGGACTGATGAGAGGCAGCCCTCAACATTCCAAGATCAGCTGGACTTGTCAGGTAGCCTCTGGGAGCCCAAACCCTTGCTTCCATGAGGCCTTGCAGTGTCACAGGGGTCTCCTTGGTGCCGCAGTATCACAATGGACCCTTGGTTCCATGGGGACTCCCAGTGTCAGAAGGGTCTCCTTGGTTCCATGAGGCCCTGCAGAGCCCCTTGATTCAACAAGGCCTCAAAGTGTCACCATGGCCTCCAGGGTTCCATGAGGCCCCGCAGTGTCACTGTGGACCTTTGGTTCCACATGGAGTCCTGCACTGTTCCATGGATCCTTAGTTCCATGGGGCCCTGAAGTGTCACAATGGACCCCTTGGTTCCATGGTGCCACACAGTGTGACAAGTGCCCCTTGGCCTGCCAAGACTCCATAGTGTCACAATGGCCCCTTGGATCCATGGGGCCTGTAGTGTCACAATGGCTCCTTGGATCCATGGGCCCTGTAGTGTCACAATGGCCCCTTGGATCCATGGGGCCTGTAGTGTCACAATGGCCCCTTGGATCCATGGGGCCTGTAGTGTCACAATGGCTCCTTGGATCCATGGGGCCTGTAGTGTCACAATGGCTCCTTGGATCCATGGGGCCTGTAGTGTCACAATGGCTCCTTGGATCCATGGGGCCTGTAGTGTCACAATGGCTCCTTGGATGCATGGGGCCTGTAGTGTCACAATGGCTCCTTGGATCCATGGGGCCTGTAGTGTCACAATGGCCCCTTGGATCCATGGGGCCTGTAGTGTCACAATGGTCTCCATGATGCCATAAGGCCTTGCAGTGTCACAACAGAGCATTGGTTTCACTGAGCCCCACAGAGTCACTATGGTCCCCTTGGCTGCACAGGGCTCTGGAGTGCCACAATGCCTCCTTGGTGTCACAAGGCCTCAAAGTGTCAAAATGGCCTCCAAGGTTCCATGAGGCCCTGCTGTGTCACAGTGGACCTGTGGTTCCATGATGCCCCATAGTATCACAATGGCATCCTTGGTTCCACGGTGTCAGAATGGCCCCTTCATCCCATGGACACCCACAGTGTTCACTGTAGTCCCCTTGATTCCACGAGGCCCTGCCATGCTGTAATGGTCCCTTGGCTCCAGTGGGTCCAAAGTGTCAGAAGAGTCTCCATTGTTCCATGAGGCCCCGCAATGTCACTGTGCTCCCCTTGGTTCCACAGGATCCACAGTGGAACAATGGACTCTTGGTTCCATGAGGTTCCTCAGTCACAATGGTCTCCTTGGATCCGCAGTGTCACAGTGGCCCCTTGGCTCCATGTGGCCACGCTGTGTCACAATGGCTCATGGTTCCATGAGGCCACCCAGTTTAACAATGGACCCTTGGTTCCATGAGGCCTTGCTGTGTCACAATGGACTTCTGGTTCCATGAGCTTTCACTGCCCACAGCAGTCTCCTTGGTTCTGCAGTGTCACCATGGTCCCTTTGTTCCATGAGGTTCCAAAGCAGAACACGGTCACCTTGGTTCCGAGAGGTTCCGCAGTATCACCATGGACCCATGGCTCCACGAGGCCTTGCTGTGTCAGAATGGCCCCTTGGTTCCAAGAGGTTTCTCAGTGTCACAATGGTCTCCTTGGATCTGCAGTATCACAATGGACCATTGGTTCAGTGTGGCCCCAGTGTGCCAAAATGGATTTTGGTTCCATGGGGTTCTGCTGTGTCACCATGGACCCTTTGTTCCATGAGTTTGCTCAGTGTCACAGCTGACTACTTGGTTCTGTGAGGCCCCGCTGCCACCAAATCTCTGAAATATCAGAATGAGGCTCCTTAACACTCATTTGCTATTTCAGAGGGTATCGTTTATTCAGGCCTGAGGTCTAACATGGGATAACTCCTAACCTGACGTGGACATGTAATTCTACCAGTGTGTTGCTCATCTACAGTCGCTAAATGCCAATTACAATTTACCCATTTCCATAAATCCCACCCCAAGTTCCCAGGTTCAGTCCTTGTTTTCTCTATCACTGCACCCTTGAGCCAGATGTCTTCTTCTTGTCTTCCAGGCATCCTTGCTGGGAAAGCAGCCCCTGCATGCCTTGTTCCTGTGCTGGAAGTTCACAGGCACGGTAAAAATGGAATGAACCATTTGGGTACCAAGGCCAAGGCTTTGTGTGGCCAGGCAGGGGCAGGCAGGAGGCAGAGCTGTCAGCAAAGGAAGGGGCCAGCGAGGTGGGGCAGCCGGGGGATGACGACAGCCTGCAGGGACAGAGGCCAGGGCAGGGACACCGCAGGACAGCCTGGGCTGCAGAGGGCACAGGGATGTGCAGCAGCTGCAAGGCCCTGACAGAGCCAACCTGTGCAGCCCTTTGGCCATGGCTGCTGGCCCTGGGCCTGAGGCCACGAGGGGACAAGTGACCCTTGCAGCCCTGGGGCCTCATGGCCTCCTTGTCCCTGCTCAGCAGCCTGGCAGGGGCCGCCCCATGGTCCTGCCCTTGGCATGGCACATCCCCACATGGCAGTGCCCATCCCGGGAAGAGCCCTGAGCAAGGAGGGAGGGACAGGATCTGCCTTGCCAGGGGCTGGGGCTCAGCCTTGGCCCTTTGCATTCCTGAGACACATCCAGGTTTGCTCAGCACCAGAGACACCTTTGCCTTGTTTGTCCCCACCTGTCATCAGTGCCTCCAGGGTTCTGCTCTAACTGGAACCTGGGGACACTTTGTCACTCGTGTCCCTCAGTGGGACCCATTAAAACTTCAGGAAACTTTGGAGTTTAACTTTGAGTTCTTGAGAAGTTTAGACACTCTCAGGGACTGAGTCTGATGTAAACAACACCAAAGCCCTGAGAGGGCCATTAAAGTTTTCCTAGTGCAGTTATGGAGAAAGATTTCAAAGAGCTTGTAAGAAATACACTGTCCTCTTCCAAAGGGTGTATTTTATTACATTTCTCTTTAGAGCAGAGGCGATTGCAGCATTCTGTGATTGGTACTGACCCAGGCTCTCCCCTCAGGAGCTCTGGCCTGCTCAGAGCAGCTGTGCCTTGAGCTCTGGCCCAGTGTGGACAGCCTTGCTCCACATTGCCCAAGCCCATCCTGTCTGTCCTCGCTCACCTGGGACCTGCTGTGCTTGCAGAGCTGGCTGCACCCAGCCTAAGAGGGGCTTTCCTTTTGTCTATTTTTGAAGCAATCTAAAACTCCCGAGTTTCCCCAGGAAAACAGACACACTCCTCAGGTGTGTGCCAGCCCAAGGTGCCACCAAAACCACTGCAGACCTGCCCTGGGCAAGCTGTGAGGGTGGATCATCAGCCCAAGCTGCACTGGGTCACTGCAAGGGGCCGTGGCCATGGACACTGCACTGACCCCACTGCTGGGTTTGGCTGCCACGGCAACCCTGAGACATTAAACTGTCCTTGGAAACACTGGGGAGGACTGGTACATACTGGGAGACACTGGGAACGCTGTGGGAGACACTGGGACATACTGGGAGTGACCCTGGGAAGGACTGGGACAGCCTGGGAACACGAGGAATGCTGAGGGGAATCTGGGTGGACTGGGATGGACTGTGGGGGTACACACTGAAACATACTGGGAAATACTGGGAGTGATACTGGGGGATACTGGGACAAACAGGGGACACTGGGAACGCTGTGGGGAAGACTGGGGGACACTGGAGCTGACTATGGATGGCACTGGGGGAAACTGGGAGGGACTGGGAATGAACTCAGGTGTACTGGGAGGGACTGGAGGAGCCCTGGGGCTGTACTGGGCTGTACTGGGGATGCACTGGGCTGGGCTGGAGGGGTTGGATGGGCTGTTCCCGCCTCCGCCGCCTCCCATTTCCTGGGGCTCCCGCCCATCACTGCCCGCAGCCAATCAGCGACAGGGATTGTGGCCTTGGGGCGGTGCCTGGAGTCGGCGTCATACTTTCGCTAGTGCCTACAACTCCCGTCATGCCCCGCGGCCCGATTCAGCCCCATTGGAGCCGGGACTACAACGCCCGTCATGCCCCGCGCTCCACAGAACCCCCTCGGTACCCGCCCCCATCTGTCCCGTAAGTGTCCCCCAGACCCTCCAGGATCCCCAAGTGCCCCTCAGCGCCCATTCGGGACCCCCCAAAGGCGCCCCCGGATCCCCGGAGTGCTCCCGACCCCACGGATGCCCGGCACAGGCACTGCTGGGAATTCATCTCCTCTCATCCCCCGCGGCCCCAGAGCCCCTCAGAACACAGTCACGCGCCTAAACCGCCTGCCGTACCCCGCGCCCTAAGGAGCCCGGGTAGAGCTCCCCGAGCTCCCCCCAAGTTCTCCCGAACCGTTTACGTTCGCCCCGAGGGCCTCAAGTCGCGGCTCGGACACAAAAGTGTCCCCCAAGGGCCTTCCCGGACCCCCAAACGCCGCGTCCCAGCCACTGCCGGGACTACAGCTCCCATCATGCTCCGCGGCGCACGTCCCGCACTATTGCAGCCATGACTTCATCTCCCGTCATGCCCCGCGCCACATCGCAGCTGCGCCTAGAACTCCCGTGATGCTCCGCGGCCCCGTTCAACCGTATTCTACCCGCGCCTACAACTCCCATCACCCCCCGCGCCCCGGAGAGCCCCGCTGGAGTCCCCCAAGTGCCCGCCCGGGCCCCGCGGGGCCCCAAATTCCCCTCCCTGACCTCCAAGGGCCCCCCTGGACCCCCAAGGGCTCCCCCGGACCCCGAGCTGTCCCTCGGAACCCCTCAGTGCCCCTCCAAGTGCCCACCCGGCTCCCCCAAGTGTCCTCCAGACCCTCAAGTTCTCTCTGAATTCCCTCCCCAGGCACAGAACTGCCCCAAATGTGCCCCAGAAATGTCTCCAAGGATCCCAAAGTGGCCCCTCCTCAACCCTGTGTGAGAAAAAGATGATAAAAAAGATGACAAAATGACTGGAAATATTGCTAATTGCCATAAACAGGAAGAAATAAATAGCCAATGCATCTTAATTCATTAATGAAGGGAATTGTGTTACTTAGATTCAAAGAACATTAGTTTTCTTGGCTACTGAAAATGTATAGATTTTTAATGTAAATATTAAAACTAGGTAAGAAAAACCAATGCTATTATTAGAAATAAATGTAATACATCTAGAAATAAATATGTGAAAAATGGATATTATATGGCTGTACGCAGATAGTTACTATATGTATTGTGTTATATTGATTATTGTGCTGTATTAACATTTTAATAGTACAGTAAATGTAGTTTTGTAGTTAAAATGAAGCTTTAGTATTTAAAAGAGAAACTCTGTATGTGGGGGTTTTTTAAAGGAATGAGACACTGGCTTCGAGCTAACAATCACAGAACACCTAAATCTTCCAGAGAAGAGGAATTTATGGTTTTCTCATCAGAAGAAGCTGATTTCTTCAGGCCTTGCTCAGACTCAAAGATGCCCTGGGGATTAAAGGAAGCAGTTGAAAAATACCAGAGTTGCTTGTTTTAAATAGAATGTATGCATAACCATGAAGTATGTATGAATATGCCACAGTGTATGGTTTTTAAGGTTATTCCTTTGTTCACAAAACGTGCTTATCGGGCTTAAGTGCCCGAGAGCATCCGGACGTCCGTAAGTCTTTGTTTTTATTGTCTTGTAATTGCCCTAACTCTAAATTTTTATTGCTCTAATTGTATTACTATTTTTATAACCATTTCATTATTATTAAACTTTTTAAATTTTAAAAACCAAGTGATTGGTGTTTTTCACAGTTGTTAACATAAAATAATGTGTTACAGAATAGAAATAAGAGAATAAATCACATGAGCATTTTTGGGTATTTTGGCGTGTCAGTCCCCGGTGGGCGGTGTCAGACATGGTGACGCTGGAGGTGAGGAGCAGGTTGTCCAAACAGGGTCAGCCCAAAAGGGGCTCATTCTTCTCCATTCTGTTAGAAATGAGAAGCCTGACTCAGCCAATACATCAAGCAGCAATTAAATTTATTAATTAATATGGTAACGCATGAGCAGAGACAGCGCTGGGTGCAGTGGTGGGGGTTTCCCCCTCCAACTGCGCACCGGTTGTTGGGCTTGCTGGTGTTTATTGATCATATTCATGCATATTCATCAGCTTTCCCCAGCAGCTTCTATTTCCCAATTTGACGTGAGCTTTCAGCAGTTTCTATTTCTACCTTTTGACGTCACAATTCTATACTTTAGGATCGTAAATCTGTGATGGTGATGTCTGGTTCCTTTCCAATTTCTATACTCTGTTGTGATCTATTCCAGGTTTCAATATCCCAGGATGTGTGTCCCACATGGTGGGGTCCATCTTCCTGAGGTGGGGTCCAGCTTCTATTTTCTAGGATCATTAATCTGTGGTAGTGATGTCCAGCTTCCCCTTTCGAAATCATTAATCAGCAACCTTGATGTCCATCTTCCTTTTCCAGGAGCTTGGGATAGGGTCACTTCCCTTTCTGTTTAAATCCCTTATATATTCCAAAGCTACAGTTTAAAATCCTTAATACTAAGCAACATTCCAAAGTTAGAATTCAAAGGTTCTTATTGCAAAACAGCTTAAGACTTCATTACAAGTAAAAAGTTCTTACCAAAAGCAGCATTCTAAAGTTAGAATTCAAATACTCTTATTACAAAACAGTTCTAGACTTGTAATTGTTATTTGCAGATAAAAGATTGGTTCAAAAGCCTTCTTCCATGCTTTCCTGGGTTGTGTATTAGAACTCATCTTTATAACTGTCCCATGGCCGTGTTCCATACATTTCATAACCACAACTGCACAGGCTGCCTTTATTTACCCGACACAAAACACAACTTTGTATTTCACACTCCTGCACAGAACTCCAAACCGACTCCAGTCACTGCACAAGCCCTGGAGCCTTGAAGACCAAGGAAGGAAGACAAAGAGCTCCTGAGGGCTTTCTGTATTTCCATCAGCCCACGGTGGATTTGGGGCTGGGTCCAGGACCCTCAGGCACTGGGAGAAGGATGAAGAAGCTGCTCAAGGAGGCAGAAGCAAAACTCCAAGTCCCTGGGAGCATCCCTGGGCCCCAGCGAGGGCAGGGAGTGCCAGAGGCTCCCCAGGGAGTGCAGAGAGCAGATCCTTGAGGCCAGGATTGCAGGGAGCCCAAGGCTCAGAGCAGGGAACTGCGATGCTGAGCAAGGCCTGGCTTGGCTGCAGGAAGCAGAAAGGCCAAGCCCTGAGCCCAGCCTGGCACAGCAGGGCCTGTCCCTCACGGCTGGCTCGGGGCTGTTTGTGGGGCAGGGGGATGTGAGGGGCAGCAAGGACAAATGCCTCAAACCTGTGTGACACTCCAGATCCTCATGGAACCAAGGGGCCAGTGTGACACTGTGGGGCCTCATGGAAACAAGAGGCCATTGTGAGCCTGCAGGGCTGTAACACCCCAGAACACTGAAATGCTGGGGGTCACCAAAGGTTCCTTCATTCGAGTTTGTTGTACAGGAGAAACACCAACCAGATATTCTCACCATGGCCAGATGCAAGGAATATTCTTGGTAGGAAGGGACCCAGCTCTTTAGTGAATGGCCCACACAGGGATTGAACCCACAACCTCGGTGATACCAGCACCATGCTCTAACCAATGGAGCTAAGAGATCAAAATAACACAAAATTTTACTGACAAAATATAGACAATCAAGGAAATTGAGCAAACGGTTTCATACAACATCCACTTCAGCATAAAACTCTTACCATAGCATTACTTTGTTAACTTAGCCCACTTTACCTAAAATCCTTTAACCCTTAAGATGCTAAGTTACCCAAAAATATTCCAGGTAAGCAGGATTAGAAGAAGAAATAGAGAACAACAGAAAGACAGAAGATCTGTAGAAAGACACACACATAGACACCAACTGCTCGGGTTCCAGTGGTGTCACTAACAGAGGAACCCCAGGAGAAGGCAGGATCCAGACCATGGGCTGGCCTCGTGCTCTGGCTTTTAAACCCCTGGGCCTTCATGGGCCCGCCCCTGGGGTGGGACTGCCAGTTGCTTGTCCAATCAGAGTCAGGTTAGGCACCAGCTGCTGGTGTGTGATTGACTGACAGCTGGGCCAATCAGAGCTGGGTTAACACCGCCCCTTCCATGTGATTGACAGCTGTGCCAGGCCAGGGCTGGGGGCGGGGCTCTGTCCCACCACAAACCAAGGCCTGACCCGCTCCTGTCCCCACACGGGCATTCCGAGCATCCCAACGTGTCTGGGGACATCGATCTCATCCAGCCTCTGACAGTGACCACGGTGACACTACAGAACCTCATGGAGCCATGGGTCAGTTGTGACACTGTGCTGCCCCATGGAATCAAGGAGACCATTGTGAACACGGGGGCCCCAAGGAACCAAGGGTCCATGGTGACCTTGTGGAGCCCGCAGTGTCACAGAGGAGCCGTTGTGACACAGCGAGGGCGCATGGAGCTGAGGGGCCATTGTGACACATCAGGGCTTTGTGGAACCATGAAGCCACTGTGACATTGCAAGGCCCCATGGAAGCACAGGGCCATTGTGACACTGCAGAAGCAAGGGGAACATTGTGACACTCCAGGGCCTCATGGAACCAAGGGGACCATTGTGACACTGTGGGGTCACACGAAACCAAGGGAACACGGAACAGGTGTGGCTGGCTGGGCTTCCTGGGGACCACCTGACAGGTCCAGCAGACCTTGGCATGTCGAAGGCTGCTTCTCACCTGCCCCTGAAGCACTGGGGCTCTGGGCTTTCCTTCCTATGGGAGAGAACTCTCCTTGTCCTCCAGGGACCCAGGGCCAAAACTGGGATTCCTCCTCCAAATTTCCTTATATGCAAGGATTGTTTTCAGATGAAATCTGCCAGGAGAAACAGGTCTGGCCACCCAGGGGCCACCTCTCATCTGCCTTTGAAACACTGGGACCATGTGCTTTTCTTTCTTATGGGAAAAAAACATCCCTCTCAACCAGGCACCCATGGCCAAAATTGGGGATCTGCCTCCAGAATTCCCTATATCCAAGGATAGCTCCCAGAAAAAAGCTGCCAGGGGGGACAAGTCTGTCTGGCCTTGGCTTCCTGAGGGCTGGCACTCATCTGCCTCTGAAACACTGGGGCTCTGTGCTTTCCTTCCTAATGAAAAGAACTCACCTTCCTGTCCAGGCGCCATGGCCAAAATTGAGATTCCACTTCCAAAATGCCCTGTGTCCAAGGATAGCCCCTAGAGGAAAGGTGCCAGGACAGACAGGTCTGGCTGGCTTGGCCTAAGGGTGGCCACCTTTCATCTTCTTCCAGAACACTTGCATTTTGTGCTTTTCTTTCCTATAGGAAAAAAACATCCATCCTGACCAGGCGCCCATGGCCAAAACTGGGATTCCACCTCCAAAACTCTGTACATCCAAGGATTGCTCCCCAGTGAAAGCAGCCAGGACTTAAAGGTTTGGCTGCCCTTGGCCTCTTGGGAACTGCCTCTCACCTGCCTCAAAACACTGGGGCTCGATGCTTTCCTTCCTATGGAAAAGAGCCATCCTTCTTCTCAAGGTGTCCATGGTCGAAATTGAGATTCCTCCTCCAAATTCCATATATCCAAGGATCCCTTCGTGACAAAAGATGCCAGGACAAACAGGTCTGGCTGGCTTGGCCTCCCAGGAGCCACCTCTCTCCTCTTCTGCCTTTGAAACACTTGGGCTCTGTGCTTTCCTTCCTATGGAAAAGAACCAAGTGGGGCCTGATGGAACCATGGAGGCCATTCTGACCCTTCAGGACCTCGTGTCACCAAGGGGGGCATTGTGACACCTCAGGGCCTCATGGAAGCAAGGGACCATTGGGACACTGTGGGGCCCCATGGAACCGAGGGAACATGGAACAGGTCTGGCTGGCTTGGCCTCCCAGGGGCCACCTGACAGGTCCGGCTGATGTTGGAATTCCAAGGGCTGCCTCTCATTAGCTCCTGGAGCACTGGGGCTCTGTGCTTTCCTTGCTAAGGAAAAGAACTGTCCCTCTTTTCAGTTGCCCATTGCTAAAATTGGTAAGCTCCTTAAAAAAATTCCTCCATGCAAAGGTATCTCTCAGAAAAAAACCTGCAAACTCTGGCTGGCCTTGGCCTCCAGTGGTCACCTCTCATCTGCCCCTGAAACAGAGGGGCTCTGTTCCTTCCTTCCTATGGATAAAAAACAGCCTTCTTGCCAAAGACCATTGCAAAATTTAGAATTTGGCCTCCCAAATTGTATATATTCAAGGATTGCTCCCAGACAAATTGGCCAGGACAGACAGGTCAGGCTGGCTCTATGCTCTGGTTATTTTCTTAGACTATAAGCTGAATGTTTTCACTTGAATACCCCCTGGAGAGGGCCCAGAGATCTCCCAAGTTGGGATTTTGAGGCCTTGGGCACATGACCACTACATATGGACAAAGGAGCTCTGTGCCCTGTGCTGTTGTGGTGGTTTTGCATCACGGAAGTGGTGTCCTGAGAGAAGCTGCTAGCAGTTTCCTCTGTGTCTGACAAAAAAACAATCAGTAATTAGCTTTGAGAGCTGACAATCTGTTAAACCACTAAGGAAACTGCACACGCCTCTGTGAAGACACAAGTTAAAGATGGAGAAGCCTGGCTGGGTCTGTTTCCCTTCTGGCCAGCAAAGAGGTGACCAGGCCGGCCCAGCCCCGTCTCAGCCAGGCCAGGCCGGGCGGCTCCTGCCGTGGGGCCGGGCCCCTTCCCAGGGAGCCGCCAGGCCCCATCGGCTGCCGGGCAGGGCAGGGGAGGCTGCGGGGCCGAGGCTGGGCCGGGCCGTGGCTGCGGTTGCTGACATCTGGCCGCTACCGAGCCCTGCCCCGCCGCCAGCCCGGGCCCAGCCAGGATCCGCCGGGCCCCAGGAGCAGCCCCGGGCTGGGCCGGCTCGGCCAAGGTTCTGCCGCCCTTGGGGTTCGCCCGCAACCAGCGGGCAGGGGAGGAGAAGCCATGGGCCCCGGCCGTGCTGCTGCTGTGCTCTGGCCTGGCTGCTGAGATCCTGGCCCTGCCCCAGCGCGGCCCAGCCTGACACAGCCCCAGCGCAGCCGCTGCAGAAACCTCCATGGTAAAACAGCTCCGGCCGCAAGTACCGAGCCCGGCCGGGGTCACGGAACCATCTGCAGGCCCCGGCTGAGATATTGACTCTTCCAGTGCTTCCATCCTCCCTTGAGTGAGAGAAAAGGACAAAGTGCAGGCACACACAGGAGCAACATGAAGACACCGAGATCAGTGAAGAGGAAGTTGAGTCCCAGATGGGAGGGATGAGGAGATGCCTTGATCTTGGGGCTCAAATCCTCTGGTAACACTATGGAGAAGGATGTAATTGATACATCAGACTCTCTTTTTCTCTGTAATACATTGAAAAGAATGGGCAGATGATTTGTTCATCAAAGGCCTCCATGCTAAAGTGAGCAAATGTGTCAGTAGCTGTGATCCCATGAGAAGTTTGAACAATGAAAGACAGCAGAGTGATGAGACCCTATGCCCCCAGTGAGAGAAGAAGAAGACCTCTGTTTCCAGAGATGAAGATGATTTCAGAAATAGATGAAGAGAACCTTTGCTCTTAAACAGCTCATCTGTAAACTAATGCCCCATAAGTTGGCATGGCCCATAAACACAGCTGTGGGAAAGGCTGTGAAAAAATGGGAGGGACTTCACCATTGCAGGCAGCTGCTATTCATGGAAATGAAAAGCCATGAAATAACTTTTGTCTTGTGGAGAAGTCTCCATAACATTTACAAGAGGAACTTCTCTCCCTAAGTGAGCTGAAGAAAGACTATTCTAGAGGTGGAAAGCTGACTGAAAATTTTAGGTTTTGTCTCTTTACAAAATTGTCAGGTTGTATGGAGAGAGGAAATGTTCTGAAAGTTTTTTTCTGATTCTTATTACTCTTTATTTTAGTGACTATTAATAAACTTTTCTTTGTACCCTATTAAAGTTTTGAGCCCACTTTGCCTTTCTCCTAATCTTGGTAATTAGCCAATCTCAAATTGGCGAACCAAAACCAATACAGAAACTTCCCGATGAACTGCCTCAGACAAGAAAAAAATCAAGGCAGAGTCATGTTTTTTCCGGATTTGTTTGATCCTCATGAGCCCTGTGGTGCATTTGGAGCTGAGCCCTGGAACCTCAGGGCGCGAGAGGAGATTGCACAAATCTTTCCAGGAGTCAAAGTCAGAAGAAAACCAGAATGTGTCTCAAAGCATTCATGGGTCCCACTGAGGCCCATCCCCAACACAGGCTCCTCATGGACTCCTGGGAGGAGAGAACTGGAGGAAAGGATGGCACAAAAACTTCTCAGAAACTCAAATTGCACAAAAACCTCTCAGTGTGGAAAGGAAAACCCAAAGTACCTTAAAAAAGTTGAGTATCTCAAAGCATTCATGAGCCCCACTGCGTGTAAGTACAAAGCTCTCAAGGGACTCGTTAAAGCAGATAATTGGGGCCATGATTGCACAAACCTCTCACGGAGTCTGGATCAAAAGGGAAACGCCAAGTACCTTAAAAGAACGGCAGTACCTTGAAGCATTAATGAGCCCCACTGAGTGTTGTTCCTGACAAAGCCTCTCCAGGGACTAATTACAGCAGGTAATTGAAGGCCATGACTGCACAAAGCTCTCAGAGACTCCAAGGCAAAAGCCAAAGCCAAAGTGCTTTGAAAAACCTGCAGTCCCTGGGAGCATGAAGGAGCCCCCAGGGCCATTCCTGAGCAAGGCTCCCCAGGGACTCCTTCCAGCAGATCCTTGAGGCCACTGGGATGTGGGCTAGGGGGGGATGCTGAGGGCAGGACAAGGGGCTGACAGTGCCCAGCCTGGCTGGGGCTGTGCCAGGAGGCCCCAGTGCCTCAGGACAAGGTGTCTCCTGACAACCCTTGGTGGCACAGACCCTGCTGTGCCCCAGGGCACCAAGACTTGGCTTCTCTTTGTCCCCACCTGTCATCAGTGCCTCCAATTCTCTGCCTGGGGCCTGGGGACACTTTCTCAGTCGTGTCCCTCAGTGGGACCCATTAAAAGTCAGAGAAACTTTGGAGTTGGATTCTGACTTGGAGTTCTGGAGAGGTTTCTGCAGCTCCCTCTCAGGGCCTGATGTTCAGGGCCTGAGCACAAAGCCCCAGAGGGTCATTAAAGTCCTTGTGCTGTGTCTGTGCTGCTGAGCTGGGCTGGGCTCCTGGCACATAGGGTGATCCTGGTAACCAAGGAGAGCTTCAAAAGCACATTTCTCTGGATGAGCAGCTCTTCTCCCAGCCCAGCAGGGCTGGGGCACTGCCTGCAGCCAGCCCAGGCACAGCACAGAGGCACAGAGAGCTTCCATCAGTCAGGGCTGGGAAGATGCTGAGAAGTGCCTGGGGCAGAATCACTGGCAGCCCTTGGCACAGGAACCTCTGGCTGCAGGACAATGCAGCTGCAGCTCCTGGAGTGATCTCCTACAGCTGGAACATCCCAATGCCCACAGACCCTGTGAGTACATTCTCTGATCATCTCTTGTGCAGAGCAGCCAGGGGTGCCCAGGGCTGTCCTGCAGAGCAGGGTCCTGCAGCCCAGGGCGCTGTGCTGGGCCAGGGACTCTGCTGCCTGCCAGGGACAGCTCTCAGCCAGCCCGGGGAGCTGCTCCCAGCACTGGAGAGAAGCTGTGGGGGGAAGGAGCCACCCTGAGCAGGGCAGGTGCTGCTGCTGAGAGCTGCTGGCTGGGGCAGGGCTGCTCCCAGCTCCAGACCAGCCTGGGCACAGCTCTGGAGGACACTTCCCATAGAAGGTAAACCTGGGATTGCTGTAAAGCTCAGGAGCTTTCCTGAGAGTGTTTTCAATTTCCTGCTTGGAGAAGGATGAGACAAAAAGATTTTTCCTTTTATACATTTTTAATATATTTGTAGGTCTGTAAATTACTATTAAATAGTTATAAAATTATAATCCTTACTCTATTAAACACTTAATTGGCTCTATTAAAGTTCTATTATATACTTCTATAACTGCGATCCTTAATTAACTTTAGTACATTTCCTAATCTTTTTCTTAGATTTTAGAACAATAAGCTGACCTTCTAAACACAGTCCTGTATTTCTGTATAGTCTTATTATCAGGAAGAGGACCTAGAAGAAGAACATTTTGGTTTTTGAATGTGCGCAGTGATAACAAAAACTGGGGCATAGAAATCCTTAGACATACTCCAATGGGTTGAGCCAGGGGTGTGTAACTGGGGCAACTGAATCTCCTATTGGATGTTCCTGTTAAATATCCTAATTAATCAACCTTAATGAATTGTTGAAATCAGGGACTGGGTTTGCCCCATCCGCACTGGGACACCTGGAAGGTTCCAGTAAAGGTCTGGTTTTTACTTTATTGGTCTAACACTATTACAAGGATTTTTTTTTTCCTCTTTTGATTATAGACAACAGGGGGATTAGAGAAGCAGAACAGGAATTGTAATCCCAGAATGACAGAACATTCTGAGTTGAAAGGGACACACAGGATCATCAAAGGAATGTTTGAACATTTACAGAGACTCCAGAACTGTGACTTTGGGTGGTCAGTCTCTCTGCTGGCAGCCTCCCAAAGGGCCTCCAGCCACTCCTCAGCCCTGGACAGCAGCAGCATCACCTTTGCAGGGCCCAGCAGGGCTCTCCTGAGCTGCCCTCGCCCAGCTGCACACAGACCCTGCCCCAGCCAGGGCCCTGCACACAGGCAGGTTTCTGTAGGGCCGGGCCGAGGGCACACAGGGTGGGATGGGCTCTGTGAGTGCTGGCAGGGACAAGGCACCTCTCAGGAGGGAATGTCCAGGCCCAGGGAGATGCTCAGGGAAGCAGAGGGGGCTGAACAGAGCAGTGCTGGGGCAGGAGGGCACTGTTGGTGTGTGGGAGGTGCCGGGCACAGCTGGGCACGGGAACACTGTCCTGAGTGCCCGGCTGTCTCTGCCTTGCCCTCTCAGGCACAGCACCACAACATCTTCTCCTGTTTCTGCACTCCCCTGATATTGTCAGTGTTTTCTGGTGCTCTCAGGGAGGCTCTGGCCTTTGCAGCAGCTGAGTCAGGCACTGCCCTTGGCATTCCTGCCAGGCAGGGCTGCCCATGGGAATGGGATGTCCAAGCTTCCCTGGGACCTGTGGGGCTGTGGGCAAAGCAGTCCATGGGAAAGGGGAATGAGCTGAGCCCCTCCCTGAGATCCCATCATGGGCACAGCCGGGGATCTCCTTGCTGTGCCCTTCCCAGCTCTGAGCTGCCCTCCTGGGTGCAGAGCTGTGCCAGAGCCTCTGGGAGTTCCCTGAATGTCCCACGGGGAAGTGCAGAGATGCCACAGCTGAGGAAATGCTGCTGGGTTGGCCAAGGGAGCCGTGAGTGTCCTTGGCACAAGGGGGTGCTGAGAGCTTGCCCAGAGACCTTTGGAGAGGGTGAGACATTCAGGGATCCCTCTGCTCTGGGCAGGGTCTGGATTATCCCAGGGTGACCCGGGAGTGTGATTGTGCTCTGATTGCAGCCAAAGGTGCAAAGCCAGGGCAGTTGGGAACAAGCCCATCCAGCCCCTCACCTGCCCTCAGCCACAGGGAATCCTTTGCCTCTCACATTTCTCAGTGGCAAACTGAGTGTAGCAGGACTGCTGGGGATTTCTGACCTCAGAGAGCCAGGAATGATGTGTGGGTAGGAAAACAATTTCTAAAACAAACTTGTGCCATCTATTTCCTTAAGAAATAGAGTGAAATTCCTTTACAAGTGTGAGTGCAGATGCTACCAACCCATTCAGCATTAGGAGTGATTCCATTGACAAATCTTGAATATCTGGCCTTGTCCCTCTGCCACATGGCCACAAACCCAGGGCAGCGGGACAGGGATGGCTCCGCGAGAGCTCCCACGCACAGCCCTGGCTGCTCCTGGCACACTCAGCCAGCACAACTGGAGCTCAGGCAGGGACCTGGGGGAAGGTTTTCCCAGGGCAAGAACAAAGGTGGGTGTCTCCCCGTGGAAAAGGCTACAGGGAATGGCCCAGTTTTGGCTCCAAGCAGCCTCTCCTGACTCGTCACTGTCCTTTCTCCATGAACAGGTCCCCACGTGCAGCCACAGCCAATGTCCAACAGCAGCTCCATCAGCCACTTCCTCCTGCTGGCACTGGCAGACACGCGGCAGCTGCAGCTCCTGCACTTCTGCCTCTTGCTGGGCATCTCCCTGGCTGCCCTCCTGGGCAACGGCCTCATCATCAGCGCCGTAGCCTGCGGCCACCACCTGCACACGCCCATGTTCTTCTTCCTGCTCAACCTGGCCCTCAGCGACCTGGGCTCCATCTGCACCACTGTCCCCAAAGCCATGCACAATTCCCTCTGGGATACCAGCACCATCTCCTACACAGGATGTGCTGCTCAGCTCTTTTTCTTTGTGTTCTTCATCTCAGCAGAGCTTGCCCTCCTGACCGTCATGTGCTACGACCGCTACGTGTCCATCTGCAAACCCCTGCACTACGGGACCCTCCTGGGCAGCAGAGCTTGTGCCCACATGGCAGCAGCTGCCTGGGCCAGTGCCTTTCTCAATGCACTGCTGCACACGGCCAATACATTTTCCCTGCCCCTGTGCCATGGCAATGCCCTGGGCCAGTTCTTCTGTGAAATCCCACACATCCTCAAGCTCTCCTGCTCCAAATCCCACCACAGGAAATTTGGGCTCGTTGCAGTTAGTGTCTGTTTGGCATTTGGTTGTTTTGTGTTCATGGTTTTCTCCTATGTGCAGATCTTCAGGGCCGTGCTGAGGATCCCCTCTGAGCAGGGACGGCACAAAGCCTTTTCCACCTGCCTCCCTCACCTGGCTGTGCTCTCCCTGTTTATCAGCACTGGGGCATTTTCCTACCTGAAGCCCCCCTCCATCTCCTCGCCATCCCTGGATCTGTCAGTGTCTGTTCTGTACTCAGTGGTGCCTCCAGCCCTGAACCCCCTCATCTACAGCCTGAGGAACCAGGAGCTCAAGGCTGCAGTGTGGAGACTGATGACTGGATGCTTTCAGGAACATTAAATGCTGGCCAATTTCTGCAAATAATTGTAATAAAAGTCATCTTTGATACATCGTGTTGGTTTTGTTTTGGAGGTCCTTTTTCTTTGTTTTGTTTTTTAAATATTGTCCACAAATAAATGTCACTGTTTCTGCCATTTCTCATTTTGTTTCTCTCCACCTTCCCTGTGGCTACAGACTGTGTCAATGAGGGGCTGCACTCTCGGTGGCTTTAAAGGAACTCAAGGATGTCCCAGCAGAGTTTTCGGCAGAGATGCCCTTTTGTTGCCTTCTCTGGAGCTGCAGCAGCAATGTCTGTGTGCAGAGCTGGGGGCAGATCAGTGCTGGCACAGCAGCTGTGCCCAGCAGCAGCAGCACTTGGTGTTGCCAGTGCTGCTCCCGTGGCCCTGCCCCGCTGCCCTGGTGGCCCTGGTGTTGCTGCAGGGCCTGAGTGCTCTCGGGGCCGGGCACAGTCCTGGGGGTGGCAGTGCCGGGGCTGCAGCAGGGACAGCCCATGGGCACTGCTGGGGCAGCGCTGACGCCTCAGGCCAGGGCCTGGGGGCTCCAGGCTCCTTGCCCAGGCTCTCTCAAGAACACGGCCAGGCCAATGCTCAGCACAGAAAACCCCCGTGAGCAGCCCCAGGCTGGCCGTGGGCAGGCTGGGAGCAAACAGCATGGCTGGTGCTCTGCAAGGGCCCTGGGGGAGACGGGAAGGAGCAGCAGAGCAGGGGCTGATCCATCCCCAGTGCGCTGGACAGCCCAGGGCAGCGTCCCAGAGTGTCCTCATGGAGCTGCCAACAACATCCCCCCTCTGCAGCCCTGGCCTCTCCCCCAGCTCACACAGGTGCCGCATCCTTGCAGGCACAGCCACGGCAGCACTGGCTCAGGAGCCCCTGTTTGCATTGCACACAGCAGGCGGGAGCACCCCCATGCTGCTGCTGTGGGGACATGAACCTGAGGGAGCACAAATGCCATCAGCCCCTGGGGCCAGGAAGGGCTGGGGGACGCCAGGGAAACCACTCAGCTTTGTCCTGGCCTCTGCAGCCAGCCAGAAAGTTTGTTCCCATCATCTGGGAGTTTCCTGTCCCACTGCAGACGCTGTTGCTCAGAGCCAGCACTGCCTGGCAGCCACCCCCAAACTGCCCTGAGCATTTCCTTGCCTTCTCCTTTGCTTTCTTTTTTTTTCTTTTTTTTTTTTTTTTTTCACTTCTTGATATGAATTTCTTCCTATTGCCCATCCCTGTTCCCTCCCTTGCACCCAGCCCATCCGTGTTTGCCCTTACCTCTCTGGCCCTACTCCCCATTCCAGTTCCTGACTTGGCACCATAGGAACAGCCCTTGGGGAGCAGGATCATCCCACAAGTGCTGCAGGAATTGTCTGCAGGCTCCTGCAGTGCCTCGTGCTGCTCCCTTGCCAGAGGCAGCCCAGGCCAGGGGGGCACATCTGGGCTGCTGTGTCTGGCTGTGGGGCTGCCTGTTCTGGGCAGTGAGGAGGGGCTGCAGAGGCTCTGCAGGACTGACAGGATGGGCTTTGGGGCTGTGAGGAGAAGCTGAGGGACCTGGGCTGCTGGAGCTTCGGAAGAGGAGGCCCAGGGCTCCTCCTGCAACTGCTCCCAGGGTGGTTTCAGAGAATCACAGAATCAGCAAAGCCTGAAAAGACCTTGGAGATCATCAAGTCCAACCTGTGCACTGACACCACCTTGTCTCCCCTGAGCCTCCCCTTCTCCAGGATAAACAACCCCAGCTCCCTCAGCTGCTCCTCACAGGACTTGTGCTCCAGACCCCTCAGCAGCCTTGTTGCCCTTCTCTGGACACGCTCCAGCCCCTCCATGTCCTTCCTAAATTGGGGAGCCCAGAACTGGACACAGCACTCGAGCTGCTGCCCAACCAGTGCTGAGCACAGGGGAAGAATCACTGCCCTGGTCCTGCTGGCCACACCATTCCTGATCCAGGCCAGGAGCCATTGGCCTTCTTGGTCACCTGGGCACACTGCTGGCTCATGTCCAGCCTGCTGTCCATCAGTCCCTGCAGGTCCCTTTCTGCCTGGCTGCTGTCCAGCCACTCTGTCCCCAGCCTGTAGCGCTGCAGGGGTTGTTGTGGCCAAAGTGCAGGACCTGGCACTTGGACTTTTTAAACCTCACCTTGTTGGATTTGGGCCCTGGATCCAGCCTGTCCAGGGCCCTGTGCACAGCCCTCATGCTTTCCAGCAGATCAACACCCCCAGACAACTTGGTGTCACCACGGTTCCATGAGACCCCAGAGTGTCCCAATTGTCTCCATCATTCCATGGGGCCTCCGAGTGTCACAATATCCCTCTGGTGTCACAAAGTCCCTTGGATCCTTGGGCCCTGCAGTGTCACAATGGCACCGTGGTGCCCCAGGGCCCTGCAGTGTCACAATGGATCCTTGGTTCCATGAGGTCTGGCAGGGCAGCAATGCTCTCCTTGGTTCCTGCTGTCTCCCATGCCTCCCACTGTCAGGCTATAGAAGGACACCTGGCCGATGAAGGGGAGTGGGAGTGGGTACCTACTCGAGGAGGTAATAATAAAAATCCCCCCCAACCCCCTCTCCCAAGCCAGGTGCCACTTCAGATTCGGTATGATCCCCTGGATCTGGAGAATCAGCCAGATGGTTTAGAAGAAAATTATCTGCCCAGTGAGCCTCCCAGTTATGATTCATCTGTGAGACAGATCAGCACCTCTAACATCAAAAAGGAAAGAAGGGTAATCATGGTGGGTGACTCCCTCCTGAGGGGAACAGAGGGCCCCATATGTCGACCAGAGCCACCCCACAGAGAGGTCTGCTGCCTCCCTGGGGCCCGGGTACGGGATATCACTGACACACTGCCTGGGCTGATTCAGCCCTCTGATTATTACCCACTGCTGATACCCCAAGCTGGCAGTGATGAGATTGAAAAGAAGAGTGTCAGGGCAATTAAAAGGGACTTTAGGGCATTGGGTCAGGTGGTTAATAGGACAGGGGCACAGACAGTCTTTTCCTCAGTCCCTTTGGAGTCTGAGAAAAATGGTGAAAGCAATAGGAGAGTTCACATTATCAATGAGTGGCTCAAGGGTTGGTGTCATCGTCAAAATTTGGGATTCTTTAATCATGGGGCAACTTTTACAGTACCTGGCCTGCTTGGACCAGATGGGCTCCATCTTTCTGTGAAGGGCAGAGGAATTTTAGCTCATGAACTGTCAGAACTTGTTGAGAGGGCTTTAAACTAGGTCTGAAGGGGAAGGGGATGCAGATGGTTTGTCTGGAAGCAGGCTCGTGGGTGGTAAGCCTGAGCTAGGGGTCAAATCAGCAGCCCAGCTGAGGTGCATGTACACCAATGCACACAGCATGGGTTACAAAAAAGAAGAGCTGGAGGCCATGGTGCAGCAGCAGAGCTATGATGTAATTGCCATCACAGAAACCGGGTGGGACGACTCACATGGCTGGAGCGCTGCACTGGATGGCTGCAAGCTCTTCAGGACAGACAGGAAAGGGAGAAGAGGTGGAGGGGTGGCCCTTTACATTTGGGAGGCTTTTGACACCATCAGTATTGAAACTTATGAAGATGGAGTTGAATGTCTGTGGGTAAGAATTAAGGGAAGGCCAACAAGGCTGACATCCTACTGGGAGTCTGTTTTCATCCACCCAGCCAGGAAGAAGTTGTGGACAGGTTATTTTTCAAGAAGCTAGAGAATATTTCTGGATCATCAGCCCTTGTTCTTGTAGGTGACTTCAACCTGCTGGACATCTGCTGGGAACTCAATACAGCAGAAAAGAGGCAGTACAGGAAATTTTTAGAGTGTATGGAGGACAATTTTTTATCGTAGCTGGTGAGTGAGCCCACCAGGAGAGGGACTATGTTGGATCTGTTTTTTGTAAATAGAGATGGGCTGGTGGGACATGTGGTGGTTGGAGGCCACTTGGGGCACAGTGATCATGAAATTACAGAATTCTCGATATTTGGTGAAATGAGGAAGAACACCCATAAGACTCTTACATTGGACTTCTGGAGGGCAGACTTTGGCCTACTTAGGAGACTTATGCAGAGAGTTCCTTGGGAAGCAGCCCTTGAAAACAAAGGAGTTCAGGAAAGGTGGGTCTGCTTCAAAACAGAGATCTTGAGGGCACAGGAACAGACGGTCCCTGTGTGCTGGAAGACACAGGCTGTGTGCCTGAATTTGACGAGGCAAACATCTAGCCTGGATGGGCTTGGAGGTTTGAAGGAACTTAGGAATAAAAAGAGGATGGATCATCTTTAGAAGGAGGGTCAGACCTCTCAGCAAGTATTTAAGGGGCTTGCTGGGGCATGAAGGAAAGAAATTAGGGAGGCCAAAGCTCAGTTTCAACTTAAAATGGCAGCTTCTGTAAAGGAAAATAAAAATTTTTTTACAAATACATCAGTGGTAAAAGGAAGGGTAAGACCAACCATTATTTGTTATTAGATGTGGAAGGGAATTTAATAACTGCAGATCAGGAGAAGGCAGAGGTGCTTAATGCCATTTTTTGCCTCCGTTTTTAGTGAGAAAATGATTTGCCTTCAGGACAGCTGTCCTCCTGGGCTGGTAGATGGTGTCAGGGAGCAGAGTGGACCACTGTTATCCAGGAGGAGGCAGTCGGAGAACTGCTGAGCTGCTTGGATGTTCATAAATTCATGGAACCAGATGGGATCCACCCCAGGGTGATGAGGGAGCTGGCAGATGAGCTTGTCAAGCTGCTCTCCATCATTTACCAGCAGTCCTGGCTCACTGGGGAGGTTCCATATGACTGGAAGCTGCCCAGTGTGACACCAATTCACAGCAAGGGTGGGAAGGAGGATCCTGGTAATTCCAGCCCAGTCAGCCTGAGCTCAGTACGTGGTAAGGTCATGGAACAGTTCACACTGAGTGCCATCACACAGCACTTCCAGGATGGCCAGGGTGTCAGACCCAGCCAGCAGGGGTTTAGGAGGGCTAGGTCGTGTTTGATCAACCTGGTCTCCTTCTATGACCAGGTGACCCTCCTGGTGGATGTAGGAAAGGCTGTGGATGTGTCTATTTGGACTCCATCCAGGCCTTTGGCACTGTCTCCCACAGCACACTCCTGGAAAAGCTGCAGCCCACGGCTGGGACAGGAGCACTCTGTGCTGGGTTCAGAACTGGCTGGATGGCCAGCCCAGAGAGTGGTGGTGAGCGGTGCTGCATCCAGCTGGGGACAGTCACCAGTGCTGTCCCTCAGGGCTCTGTGCTGGGCCAGCTCTGTTCAATATTTTTATTGATGACATGGATGAGGGGATTGAGCCCTTCATTAGTAAATCTGCAGATGACACTGAGCTGGGAGTCTGTGTCCATCTGTTGGAAGGCAGGAGGGCTCTGCAGGAACACCTGGAAAGGCTGGATAGATGGTAGAGTTCAATAAGTTTAAATTTAATAAATCCACGTGCCCAGTCCTGCATTTTGGCCACAATAACCCCCTGCACTGCTCTAGGCTGGGGGCGGTGTGGCTGGACAGTGCCCAGGCAGAAAGGGACCTGGGGGCACTGGTCAACAGCAGGCTGGACATGAGCCAGCAGTGTGCCCAGGTGGCCAGGTGGCCTGGATCAGGAATGGTGTGGCCAGCAGGAGCAGGGCAGTGATTCTTCCCCTGTACTTGGCACTCGGGTACTTGGCAATCTTCCTCTGTACTGGCACCATTCCTCGAGTGCTGTGTCCAGTTCTGGGCCCTCCAATTTAGGAAGGGCATGGAGGGGCTGGAGCATGTCCAGAGAAGGGCAACAAGGCTGGTGAGGGGTCTGGAACACAAGTCCTGTGAAGAAAGACTGAGGGATCTGGAGTTGTTTATCCTGGAGAAGACTCAGAGGTGACCTTATCACTCTCCACACTCCCTGAAAGGTGGTTGCAGACAGGTGGGGGTCGGTCTCTTTCTCCTCACAACAACTGACAGAACAAGAGGACAGTGTCTTAAGCTGAACCAAGGGAAATTTAGGTTGGGCATTAGGAAAAAAGTTTTTAATGGAAAGGGTGATAAAGTACTGGAATTGTCTGTCCAGGGAGGTGGTGGAGTCGCCATCCTGGGATGTGTTTAAAAAAAGACTGGATGTGGCACTCAGTGCCATGGTTTAGCTGAGGTGGTGTTATGGCATGGGTTGGACTTGATGATCTTAAAGGTCTCTTCCAACCCAGCAATTCTGTGATTCTGTGATTGTGTGACATCACAGACCAGGTTGTGACATCATATAGTAGGCTGTGACATCACTGGTTTATTATGTGACATCACAGAGCAGGCTGTGACATCACAGGATGCCTGTGTGACATCACAGAGCAGAGCAAGCTGTGAGGTCAAAGAGTGTGCTGTGACATTATAGGGTGGCTGTGTTCCATCACTGAAGGTGTTGTGACACCACAGGGTGGGTCTGTGAGCCCACAGAGGTGCTGTGTGACATGTTAAGTGAGTTCTGCCATCACAGAGCAGGCTGTGACATCACAGAGGAGGTTGTGATGTCACAAAGTCGGCTGTGACATTACAGGCTGGCTGTGTGACATCACAGAACAGGCTGTGAAGCCACAGAGAAGACTGCCATCATAGAAAAGGGCTCTGTGACATCACAGAGCAGCTGTGTGATGTCACAGAGAAGGCTGAGACAATACAGAGTGGGTTGTGACATCACAGAGCTGACTGTGAAATCACAGAGCAGGCTGTGACATCACAGCGAGGCTGCCAAAAATCACAAAGGTGTCTGTGACATCACAGGCTGGGCTGTGACATCACAGGGCAGATTTTGTGACATCACAGTGCAGACTGGGACCTCAAAGAGCAGGCTGTGACATCACAGGGCAGCTGTGTGATATTACAGGGGCTGTGTGACATCACAAGGAGCTGTGTGACATCACAGGGGCTGTGTGACCTCACAGGGGCTGTGTGAGGTCACTGGGGAGGTCACTCCACCCCAGCCCCCCCTCCCAGTTCCCCCAGAGAAGTCCAACGCTGCTCGTGCACAGCAGGGTCCCCTGTCCCCCCAGGTCCCCCCACCCCCGGCGCCGCAGCCTCCCCCAGAGGATGTTCCACGAGATCGACCCCAGAGCCTGACACGGGGACGGGGGCCGGGGCTGTGGGGGGTGGGACAGGGGGACAGGGACCCCCCGGCAGCATCCCCGTGTCCCCCAGGGCCAGAGCCTGGGCCAGGGCTCCTTCACCCTGTTACCAACGAGGGCTTGAGAGCGCTGAAAAAATCTCCAGCAAGGGATCAGCAAAAACAAGATTTAATATTAAGTGACAGCATGGCAACGTTCCGTGCCAAGAGTCACTCTGCTCCTGGAGCCGTTGTGATGGTTGGTGCCATGGAAACCTGCCCTGGCCCCTTGCTCAGGGCTGGTGTCACTGACCAGAGCCAGAGGGGATTTGGATGAGATGAGCACTGCAGAGCTCTTCCCATCCAATCCATTCCAGGACTGCAGGGGCAGAAGGGGCTGCTCAGTGCACTCCATCCACTGCCTCGACTCCTCATGGTCTCTGCTGGACCCCACATCCCACAGCCAAACCCAGCCCCTTCTCTGCCTTTCCTCCCCCTGCCCCAGGGGCTGGCACAGCCAGGGGGGCACAGGTGACCTTTGGGCTTTGCAGGGCTCAGGCACAAGGGCCGTGGCAGAGTCAGGGCTGAGGTCACACTCTGTGGGCTGGGGCAGAGCCCAGCCAGAAATGAGCCCTGAGGCAGCAGCTCTGCAGTGCTGGCCACCAGGCCGGCTTGCCAAGGGAGGCTTCTGGCCATGCCCTGCAAGCAGCTGCTGCTGCCAAGGCGCCTTTGGTGCCTCAGGCTCTCCCTGGCACAGCTCCCAGCACGGCACTCTGCCCTTGTGCCCGAGGCCTTCCCTGTGCTGGGGCTGGCCTGGGGCTTTTCCTGCAGCGGGACCTGCCCTGCTCCTGGCACAGAAAAGGCAGTTCCTGCTGGAGCAGGAGGCTCTGCCTGCAATGGGCTCAAACCACTCCCGCAAGGCCCTGTTTGCAAAGCCCCAGTGGGAAATGAAGGAGGGGCGTCACGCTGCTGTTGGGGTGAATAATGCTGAAACCAGCCTGACTCCTCCATCCCAAAGTTCTACATCCCCAGAGGGAGATGAAGCTGTGGCAGGGCTGGAAAAATCCCCAGAGAAAGGAACAACCAAGTGACACCACTGAGAGCTCCTGCAGAGCTGCTGAGCTGGCCCAGCCTGGGCACATCTGACTGACAGGGCAGCACTTCAGACTAGAAAAGCCCCATCCAAATTTTAATGGCAGCGTCTCCTGGCATTTCCCTTCTTGGGGGCTGTGGAGATTCCTCCCTGCAGTGGGGACACCCCTCAAGGTCACTGCTCCAGGCTGAGCCAGAGATTTGCCCATGGTGGTTGGTCGGGGGCAGTGACATCAATCTCTGCTTAAGAACTGGTTTTTGTTTAATACAATTGCTTCAAAATTGCTTCCTGTTTCAGCCTGAGTGTCCCTGCAAGAACAGGGCATCTTTCAGGCACTTCCAGAAGCTCAGGGATCTCATTTCATGAGGAATCTGGGATGCAAATGGCCTTGTAAGAAGGACAAAAGCAGAAGCAATGGACTAGAAATAATTAAAAAAAAATACCCTTCTTCCAGACAAAGTCCACCAAGTCATTCCCTGCATTTCTCCTTTTCAAATCCTTTCCATCACCTACTCTCAGAGGTCCAGCCTGTTCTGGTGCTTATCATGAACTGACTGTGCTCTGGATTTATACCAGCACTGGAGATGTAGAATCATCCAAACTGAACACAGAAACAAACTCCCTCTGTCCCATTTTCATGTTCTAGATCACTTTCCAGGTGTCCATGGAGATGTGGGAATGATTATCACACAACTCTCCATTTCTGGCTGCGGGCTCTGGAGATTCCTTCTCTGCATTCAGTCAGGCTTGTATTCCCTAACAAGTCCTGGTTCCACCTCCTGTTTCCCAAGGCTGGAACAGTCACAATGAAAACCTCACCAATGGCACAACTCCCCAGCTCACCAGGAAAAGAAAGGACAAGCTGTCAAGTTCTCCAAACCTTTGTCCTGCTCTGCTGCAAGTCCTGCTGCACACCCGCTGTGGAAAGCCAAGAGAAGCTGCAGGTGGTGGCACATCTTGTGACAGGAGCTCAACCTGGTTCTCCAGGAAAGGTTCTTGAAAAGAGCAAACAGGACTGTGGAGAAGATTCCTGGAAAACTGAAACAGCTTTCCAGAAGTGAAATGAAAATTGAAAGAAACAGTCCAAGATGTCTTCCTCTATTTATTTCTCTGCTCCCTTTCTCCATCTTGCACTGCTTCTCCATCCCATTAATTCCAAATGCATCTCACCTCTAAGATCAGTGACTTAGCGAGTTCTAGACACTCTAAAGTACCATGAGCCACACAGTTTGCCTTCCAGTATTCACTGGAAAGCAACGCTGGAGCCATAAGTGCAGGACCAGGACCAGGGAATCTTTCAGCCAGGAAATGTGCCCCGACAGGGTTTGATCCTCAGCGGGGACAATGCACGGCAGCGACCGAGGAGATACCTCTGCCCCCGTGCAGGAGTCCAGACTCTGGGTCTGGGCTGAACAGGGCAAAGTTCCCGTGTTTGGACAGGCTCAGGGGCTGCCCCCAGGGAGCGGGGGGCTGGGCGTGGGGGTGAGCGGGCAACGGAAAAACGGACACGGGGACAAACGGCCCCGGAGCTTCAGTTGCAGCAGCAGCAGCAGCGGCGGCAGCAGCAGCAGCAGCAGCAGCAGCAGCAGCAGCAGCAGCGGCAGCAGTGATTTTGTCGACTTCCGATTCTTACTCCTCTCCCTCTCCTTCTCCCGCTGTCCCGCTCCGTCTCCCGCTCTCCCTTTCCCGCTGTTCCCTCCTCTCCCAGTCTGTCTCTCTCCCCATTCCCGGCCGGGCCATGCCCCCGGCCCGCCCCCGGCTCCGGGCGGGGCTGCCCCATCCCCGCCCCCGGCCGCCCCGCCGGGGTCTCGCCTCCGCCCGGCTCTGGCCGTGCTGGCGGTGGCGCTTCTGGGCGGGCATCGGTGCCTGGGGCTGGGGCGGCATCGCCTCGCTCTGGCTCCGCCTGGCCCGAGCCTAGCCCCGGCCCCGGCTCCTCCCGGGCCCCGCGGAGGACACACGCGGCGCGGCCGCTGCCGCCGCCTCTGCTGCGGCTTCCCCGGCCCGAGCTCCGCCGCTCGGCAGCGTGGCCGCCGCCCCCGAGCCGCCGCTGTCCCGTTGCCGGGAGCGAACGCCTGGGGAGGGCCGGCCCGGGGCGCTCGGGGGGCGCTCGGGGGCCGCTCCTGGCCCCGGGCCGAGCGCTGACAGCCGCGTCCCGCCCGCAGGGAAGGCGCAGCAGGGCCTGAAGGAGCGGTACCGGCTGGGTTCGCTGCTGGGCAGCGGCGGCTTCGGCAGCGTCTTCGCGGCCACGCGGCTCTCGGACGGCGCCCCGGTGAGCGGCGGGGCCGGCGGCGGGCGGAGGAGGAGGAGGAGGAGGGAGAGGAGGGGGAGGAGGAGGGATAGAAGGAAAAGGAGAAGGGAGAGGGGGAGAGGAGGGAGGAGGAGGAGGAGGAGGAGGGGGAGGATGGGGCTGGAGCTGGGGCTGGGGCTGAGGCTGGGCATGGCGGGCAGCGAGGTCAGCCCGCTGCTGCTCTTGGCTTGCAGGTGGCCATCAAAAGGGTGCCAAGGAACCGCGTCCGGCACTGGGGCGAGCTGGTGAGTGAGCGGGGCCAGCGGCAGAAGCCGGGCCGTGCCGGGCGGGGATGAGCCGAGGCCCGGCAGGGTGGGAGCCACCAGGACGCCTCGAGGGAGAGCGGGCGTGGGGCCAGCGCAGGGCACAGAGCATCCCGTGCTGGGTGAGGGGTTCCCGACCCCCGGCACGGCATCAGCCCCACTGACGGAATTCCGTTCCTCCTGCAGCCCGACGGCACCAGCGCACCCCTGGAGATCGTGCTGCTGGACAAGGTGTCCACTGGATTCCCCGGTGTCGTCCAGCTGCTGGAGTGGCTTGAGCTCCCCAAATACATCTTGATGGTGCTGGAACGCCCGAAGCGGTCTCAGGACCTGCATCATTTCATTCGGGCACGGGGGTTCCTGTCCGAGGAGGTGGCGCGGGATCTGTTCCGCCAGGTGCTGGAGGCCGTGCAGCACTGCACCAGCTGTGGGGTCCTGCACAGGGACATCAAACCAGGGAACATCCTGGTTGACCTGGCCACCGGGCAGGCCAAATTGATCGACTTTGGCTGTGGCACCTACCTGCAAGACACAGCCTACACTCGCTTTGCAAGTGAGCCCACGCAGGGGTGTGCTCTCGGTCCTGGCATCTCATGGCCCAACATCTCACAGCCCAAGCTGGGTGTGGCAGCGGGGATTCTCCCTTTTGCTGCCCTTCATGGCACTGAGATTTCAGCTGAGTTGCGTTTGAGCCGGGCTGGGTGGGGAGCCAGCTTCCAGCCCTGCTGGCAGCCTTTGCCCACCTCTCTGGGCAGGACTGAGGCTGGGGCTGGGGCAGCCAGCCCAACAAAAACACGGGTGGGTGGGGGTTGCAGAGAGGGGGGCCGTAACCTGTGTCCCAGCCGGTTTGGTGTGCAGGTGAGAAAGGGCTTGGACTACTCCACTCACCTGGTTTGTTTTGGATTCATGATGTTTTTTGGGCAGTGCAGGCAGGGAGGATGAAGGCATGGTTTTCCCAAGCACTGGGTGGGTTTTTCCTCCTCATGGTCGGGCCTTGCCAGGACTTCTGCTGCCCTCTTCCAACCCCAGTGGCTTCTTTTCCAACCCCGAGTCTGTACACAAGTCCCAGGTGCTTGCGAGAGGGCAGCGGTCACCCCGTGTGCCACTGGGGCAGCCCCCACACGCCCAGGGATGCTGGGGCCAGGCTCTGGGAGCAGCAGCATTCCCCTGATGAACCCCATCTGTATTCCACAGGAACACCGTCATACAGCCCCCCGGAATGGATCCACTTTGGATTTTACTATGGCAAGCCAGCTACCATCTGGTCCCTGGGCATCCTGCTGCACCAGATGGTCTGCGGGGAGCACCCTTTCAGGAGGGGCCGAAACATCAGCTGGGACCATCAGCTCTTGCTGCCACAACGGCTCTCTCAAGGTGGATCCTCATCTCTGGCCACGGGGGCAATGCCAGTGCTGGGAGACAGCAGCAGCTCGTGAGCATCCTGCTCTGGCAGCTGCTGAGGAGGTGGCACATGTCCTGCTCTCCTGCTCTCCTCCAAAACAGGGAATTGATGGGGAAGTTTAGGCCCAGCTCTGAGCACATCCAGCATGGCCTGGGCATGGGAATAGTGGGGCAAAGCCAACAGGAGCCTTCTCCAGCTGACCGGCGGGTTCTGGTTTCTCTGCCCAGAGTGCCAAGATGTGATCAGGCGGTGTTTATCCATGCTGCACTCGGACAGGCCCTCGTTAGAAGAGCTGTTCTGTGATCCCTGGCTGCAGGATATTCATCTGCCCTAGAAGAAGGGAGAGAGCCACAGGCACACTTTGATGCAAGGCCCTGGTAAGTTGCAGCTCCACGCATGCCTTGGCAATCAGAAGCAAAGGAACCCAGACATTTTGTCCTGCCTGTGTCACTGCCCAGGGGTCATCAGATGGGGACACGCAGCCCTTGTGCTGGAGCTGAGCTGCTCTGCCCAGCACTGGTGGCCACCATCTGAGCTGGTTTTGCTTGTCCTGGTTCCCTGACAGCTCTGGGCCCTGGGCAGAACCCTGACAGCCTGGGCTCACCCCCAAGGAAGGAGAAGGAGGCCCTGGAGAAGCTGTACCAGGTGGGGCTGCTACTGCTGGGGACAGCGAGGACGACATCAAGGATGACAACCTCTTCCTCCACCTGGCCACCGGCAGCTGAGGATGATGGACTTCGATTCTGGCACCTTCTCCAAAGCCAGGCTCCACAGGAAATTTGCAGGTGAGCCTACACGCAGGGGGATGCTCCCAGATTTGGGCATTGCACAGCCTGGCCAGGAACCAAAGGTTTCCCCTTTGCTGGGGTGGATGCAGCTGATCCTTCAGTCGGCTGCCAGGCTGCTTTTGGCAGGGCTGGGGGATGGGCTGGGGTGGTGATGAAATGGGAGTGGGCTCCTGGCCCTGCCAACAGCCCCAGCACCCACCGTGCCCCGTGCTGGGGCTGGGGCTGGGGCAGCCAGCCCGACACAAACAAACCCCCATGGTGGGAGCAGAGGTGGGACTCCAGAACCTGTGCAGGGGCTGCTTTGCTTTGCAGGCAAGGAAGGGCTTGGGCTGCTCCATTGCCCCTGTTTGCTTTGGGATCACCATTATTTTGGGGGGCAGTGCAGGGGGGAAGGGAGAAAGCCTTGGCTTCCCTCACCTGTGGGTGGGTTTTTCCCTGGCATGCAGGGGTTGGGCCTTCCTCAAGTCCCTGACAGTAATATGATTTTTGACCTTTTTTCTTATTCCCCTTTTTGTCTGTAATCTATTTTCAATAATTTGTTGTGTGTTTTTCTAGAGGAAGCGTTCTAGCTGGGGTCCAGTCTGGATGGGGATGTGCTTGGGAGCAGCGGTGGTGTGGATGGGCCGTGCCCTTGGAGAAGGATGAGGACATCGTTTGGGACCAGCTTTTCTTCCAGCGGGGGATGGCGTCAGGTGGGTCCCGTCTGCTTGGCATGGTGGGATCAGAGCTTTGGGGAGATGGCAGCGAGCACAGGAGCATCTTGCTCTGGGCAGCTGCTGAGGGCTGGATGTGCCGTGGCTGGCTGCAGGCTGGGCACATGTCCTGCCCTCCTGCTCTGCTCCCAAAGGCAGCAGGGATGGGCAGCTCTGGGCACAGCTCTGGGCACGGCCAGCATGGCCTGGGCACCGCGGGCGGCTGGGACAAGGGGACAGGAGCCTTCAGCTGACGGGCGCTTTCTGGTTTCTCTCCTTGCAGCCGGGCTCTGCGGGTGCTGAGGCTGCTCTGGGCTCTGCCAGGGCTCTGCTGGAGCTCAGCACCGGGCCGCAATCAGCCAAAGAAGAAATGGGGTGACCTGCAGCACAGACCTGCTGGAGCATTTCAGCCACACAGCTCAAGTGTGCAGAGTGTACACCTCCCAGGGAAAACATGCCACCACCCCAAAATAAACTTGTTCAATAGCTTCTGAAATGAAATCAATCTGGGATGATCCCAAATGACATTTTGCAGCTTGCTCAAGCTGTAGCTCAGCCCTTCTCTGAACAGTTCTGTCCCCCACCTGCCTTGTACTTCCCAACTGCTCCCTCTTTTACCCCAGTGAGTTCCCAGCCCATGGCAGTCTCCATCACATTGCTGCCTTCCTTGGTGCCCCTCACCATGAGGAAGGCTGAGCCCCAGGCTTAGGGACTCATCCTGTCACGGGCTGAGGAGCAGCAATGTCTCAGAGGTCCAGTGGGATTTTAGTGTCATTCAGAGCTGCTCTCCAGCCCTCAGCTCTCCTCACTGCTCAGTTCCCACTCCCTTGTCCTCGTCCTTGTAGCAGGAGGAGCTCTGTGAATCCCCTTGAGCCTCCCCACTCTTCCCAGCCCACGCACCCACCTCAGTTAGGCTGAAGCTGCAGCTTCTCTGTCTCCTCTGGCACACCAGTCCAGTCCCCTGTGCGGGGAGCCCCAGCCCCAGAGCACAGCACTCAGCAGTGCACTCCGGGCTGGAGCAGCTGCCCTGCAGCCCTGGCTTGGCTGTTTATGGCAAGGGAATGCTCCCTGTTTGCAGCTGTCCCTGCAGGATGGCCCCAGGGCAGAGCCCAGCCAGGCTCCCACTGCAGCCCCTGAAGCTTGGGGCAGACAGTGGTCCCAGAGCTGAGGTTCACGGGGAGCACCCAGAGCTGTGGCTTGCAGTCAGTGTTGGCAAATGTTGTGTTCTCATCTCCTGCAGCCTGTGGGGAAAGCCACCTGTGCTGCCAGGCCTGTGTGTGCCAGGGGCTCTTGGATGTCTCTGTATCCATGGACAGAAGGCTCTGTGTGTGCCAGGGGCTCTTGGATGTCTCTGTACCCATGGACAGAAGGCTCTGTGTGTGCCAGGGGCTCTTGGATGTCTCTGTACCCATGGACAGAAGGCCCTGTCTGTGCCAGGGTTTCCATAATGTCTAAGTACCCATGGGTATGGAATAGCATGGACACTGAAAGTGTCAGTCCTGTTGCTTGCACGCTCCTTCCTTTGTATACAAAACGCATCCATGCACACCCCCATGTACAGATACATTAAAACATCAGGGAGGGACAGAGATTTCCCCCAGGGCTCTAACTTGGGCATAACTCACCTTTTAGCCAGTGGCCAGGGGATTTTTTTCCCAGCTCTGTGTGAGAAGGTGTCCAGGAGCTGAAGGAGCAGCATTTAGAAGCAGTTTCAGGATTTCTAGGCAGGAAGTGGAGCTGACAACCATCCACGTAACTCGCCGTATTCATCAGGATGTGCTGCTGGTTCTTTGGGAATATGGCCCAATGGAGACACGAGCCTTGGAAAAATCCCAGCTCTCTGTGGGTTTGTGCAAAGGGGGAGCAGCAGAAACACTTTGTGTCTGCTTTGGGGGCACAAGGCCCAAGGAGCTGCGGTGGCAGAGGGTGACCTGGGCTGGTGGCAGGTGAAGTCCTGGTTCATGACATCCCAGAGTGGCACAGGACAAAGCTCCAAGCCCTCCCAACCCCACTGATGAAGTCTTTGTGATGCTGCACATCCTATAGGAAAAGCTGCTGTCACACAATGCACTGGGATTTGTAAGTTTCATTTTCAATACTTTAGGTCCAAGTTTCAAACTGCAATATTTTTGCACTCAAGACACAGTTGTGCACAATCCATCTCTCATCCTCCTATTGCTTCAACTCCAATAAAAAAAAAAAAATCTTAATATTGGAAACAAAACCCAAAGTCTTTAAAATGGATGCTGATGTCAGTCCGTAAGATGGATCCAGGCATGAGAACATGCACAAAGTAAATGAGTTCTCCCTTTAAAAAGATCAGTTACCTCTTAATCCAAAGTTCAAGAAGATTTCACTACACATTTGTTTCTTTTTTTTCTCTTTAATATATTTCTCGGGTTTTTTTTCTTTTTTCTTTTTCTTTTTAAGAAGATAACACATTCTGAAAAAGAAATGTTCAGCAAAATGAGATATATTTCTGATAAATAATGAAAATATTTACTCCTCTGTTTACTTCTCTCTGGATACCCTGATGTAAAAAATCTAGCAGATATGAGCAGAGGTGTAAAGTGTTTGCTTTGGACTAAGCTGGAGTTCAGCACTGCTGACATCCTGCTCCAGCCAAAAGTTGCAGAATTCTTTTGCACATCTCGAGCCATGTGTTTGCAGGCACAGCACCTGCAGAGCTGACACACCAGTGCACGTGAATAACTCTGTTACTCCCTCACAGAATTTGGGCTCTGCCCCAGAACGAGGTGCTCCAGCCCTTGGCTCCTGGTTCCCGTGGGGAGCAGCTCCCTTCCCTCTGGCTGAGCTGCTCAGGCAGAGCCGGGCAGCTCCTGGCCCTGCAGGGCTGAGGCTTTTCCCCGTGGCTGGGCACAGACGGATGAAGCAGCACTGCTGAACACGGGGGCACACAGAGGGACCAGCAGCAGCTGCCTTTGGCCACCTGAGGCTCCAAGGCCCAAACTCTGAGCAGACAGGGCTGGAAGAGACTCGCAGGCTCCCTGCTGGCTCTGCTGCCCCACTTGTGCCCACCTGGGAGCCCCCAGGGCCAGCAGGGACTTGAGATGGCAGCCCTGGGCTCCTGGAGGTTGTGCAAGGAACGGAGCTGGGGACTCCCTGTCCATGGGGAGCTTCCAGATGGAAAAGGCTGCTGTGCCCAGGCAGCTCCAAGGGCAGAGAAAGGAGGGTCTCGACCCCTGGATCTGCGCCAGTCCCACAGTCCTGGGCAGCAGCCACCGAGCCCTGGGGGAGCAGAGGGCACAGCAAGAGGGACAAAAGCAGGCAAGGTCAGAGACTGGAGAGAGCCAGACCCGGCAGCAGGAACAGCTGCTCCATTGCACTCTTGGAGAAAGCTCTTGGCTGGTTCAAAGCGCTGAAAGGCGTGCAGGGCAGAGAGGAGGCCACAAACACTGCTCCTGTTTCCACAGCCTCCCCTCTCCGTGTCCCAGAAGGAATTGAATGGACTGTGTTCTTCTCCCCGAGTCGTCCCGTTCAGCACGAGCAGCTGAGCACCAGGAGCTGAAGGAGCTGAAGCCTCAGGCCTCAAGAGCTGGGCCTGAGGAGACTTTGTGAGCAAATGAATGCTGCTAACATGGACCTGGCTGAATGCAGCAGATGGAGTCATGGAATCACAGAATCCTTTCTGTTGGAAAAGACCTCTGAGCTCATCCAGTCCAGCCGGTCACCCAGCAGTGTCGAGCCCAGCACTAAACCACGTCCCTGAAGTGCCAAGGCCTGGACAACAGCCCTGAGTGAGGCCCTGAGCCAAAGGTGGCCTCTGGATGAACCTTCCAACCAAAGGTTATCTTTGTATCTGCTCACTAATGAAATATGCATGGTCATTAGCGCTGTGATAGATGTATCCACTCATTAGTGAAACATGGATTGACCTTTCTGTGTTTAGAAGCCAGACAAGGCCATGAAATCTGACATCTGGCCTTGTCTGGGGCTGAATGGGCAAAGTCACCTCCCTTGGTTCCTCTTGGGCCCTGGCCAGGCTTTGGGAGGAACCCAGGAGGAGGATGAAACCAGATGTTCCCGCACCAGCAGCGCTGTCAGTTTGTTCATTCAGCGCTGTCAGAGCTGGGCCCTCTCCCAGCGAGGCTGGAGCCCCACCTGTGGCTGGAGGCACCTGCAGGAATTCCCAGTGTCCAGGAGTGGCTCTGCAGCCCTTGGCTGTGACAGCTTCCCCAGCTGCTGTGTGGATCTGGGGCATGGTAAAGCCTGAGGGTAACTGCTGCTGGATCTTTCTTAATCACTGCTGCAATCTTTGGTGCTGCTGGCTGGGTGCATTGCCGAGCTGCTCCTTTTGTGATTCTTTGCTGCTTTGAGCTACAGTCAATGACACTGAGTCCTTCAGTTGGTGTCTGTGTCTTTGGTGCTGACCCTGCCCACTGGGGAAACAAAACTGGCACAGTCTGGCCAGATCACAACAAAATGTCACTTTTTAAATGTAAATGTCAGGAATCAGTTGTTGTTGATGTCGGCGAACCCAAATGGGAAGAATGATGATGTCTGACTTAGTTCAGAAGGCTGAATGATTTCTTTATTATAATTATGATATGATACATTAATATACTATATAAAAGAGGATACTAAAAACTACATGCTACTCTCTATAGCTGTCATATCTAACTAACTCACAACTTGTGACCCTCTGTTCTCCAGAGTCCAGACACAGGTGGATCCGATTGGCCATCAGGCCCAAACAATCCACCATGATCCAACCAGGCATTTGCTCTAGGTAAACAATTCTCCAAACACATTCCACAAGGAAAAAACAAGGAGCAGAAATAGAAAGTGTTTTCTCTTTCACTTCTCTCTGCGCACCTTTATAAAAATCCTGAAAGAGAGAGAAATGTGCTTACCAAAATGACCCCTCTGTAAATATGTTCTGAGGCTTAGAGGTTTCCAGTAAATATGTTTGGAAGTTTGTTAGTCTGCAGGCACCCATGTAAATATGTTTTGTAGATTGTTAGTCTATTGGCTCCCATGTAAATATGTTCTGTAGATTGTTGTTGTTAAAAGGATTGTTACAATGAAACATGTTCTGTAAATCCTAGGTTTTGCCAATTTTTGGAAAAAAAATACTGTTTAAATTATCACTTCTCTTTGCAATTCCTTTGGGCACAGGCAGCGTTTGCACAGTTGTGGTTTCCACTTCTTCTGGGTTCCCGGGGCTGGAGGTCCCTGGGGGTGCTGGCACGGCCAGCCCGGGGCTGGGGGTCCCTGTGCACAGGGGTCCCACTGACACCACTCCTGGCACTGGGCACTGCTGCTGTTGCTGGGCTGGGGCAGAGCAGTGTCCCCAGGAGCAGAGCTGTCAGCAGCAGAGAGGGGGCTCTGACAGCAGTGGCCCCTGCAGCAATGCCCCAGAGCGGGCAGGAACCCCTCAGCCACCCTTGCTGCTGGAGCCACGGGGACTCCTGGGCCCAGAGCCGGCATCTGGCCACTGTTGCCGCGGGCGGTGAGGGAAGACAAGCACACAACCAATATGATTGATAAGCAAGCTCCAGTTTATTCAAAGATCCAGTCAGTTTATATAGTCTTTTGCGAGTCATATCAGCAACAAGCTCTCACTGGTCAATTCATAAAGGTTCATTGTTTTATGTTCTTCTGCGTGCAGTTTCAGCTGTAGCTAAGTTTTTCATCTGCTAGCTTTTTACTTTGCTAAGTCCATCTTGTTTTACATCCTGTTCTTGTACAACTCATATCTCAAGGATATTCTGCCTTTTGCTATCTGTACATGCACAGTGTACTGTTCACAGGCCAGTGCTGTTTCCCAGGCCAGTTTCCCAGGCCAGAGCTCCTCCCGGGCACAGAGCACAGGTCTGGGGTCTCAAACAGAGGATTGATGGAATAACTGTTCCATCGATCCATGACCCTGTTCCTGCAACCATTCCTCAACAATTCCCCCGTTTTTCTTTTGTGCAAGCATTGTTTGACTGGTAACTGATGAAGCAATTTGATGCATTACTCTCTGTAAGCAAGCACAAATACATGGCAATAAACATACAAACAGCAAAATCACTAAAACGAGCATAATCAAATATTGAATGATAGAATGAAACCATAGTCCCAGGCCCAATGATTTTAGCCAGTCATCTAATCCAAATCCATCTGCTTGTTGTAACTGAGTAGTAAGCCTATGCAATTCACTGATTTGCTTATGTATTGACTTTGAATGATCAGACAAATTCATGCAACACATACCTTCAAAATCTTCACAACCATGTCCCTGGGCCAATAGTAAAAAATCAATAGCAGCATGATTTTGTAAAGTAGCGTGCCTAACAGAGTCAACATCCAGCAAAAGATTAGACAATGCAGCAGATGTAGCATTAGT
>NW_027099894.1:0-126653 GCF_031753505.1 Anomalospiza imberbis
GGATAGCTCCGGAGCCGCGCTTCTGCTTCTCTAGTCATCTCTAGCTTAGCGAAAAGCTTTCCCACTCCAGTTGGCAAGGGGAGAGCGTACCTGCACTGCACACTAACCGCGGTTTGCAAAGAAAGAGGATTTGCTGCACATTCAAGGACACGGCTCTTTCCGAGGCAATCTGCAACCTGCTGTCAGATGGAAGTGCTCTCTGCCCTCTCCTGCCCAGCTCTAGCTACTAGCGGGCACTTTCCAGCCTGGGCGAGGCAAACCACCTCGAGAGATGTCACAGAGCATAAGTGGAGCACAGATGCTCAAAAGCAGCAAAGCTGAAGAGCCTGGCTCAGCTTCACTAGTGTGCAATTGACTGACTGCGAAAACCAAAGCAGCAGAGCACCGGGCTTCTGGGCGCTGTGAAGGCAATTGCCAAAACCAGGCAGCTGCTCCTTCCCAAGCACAGGCAGCTGCCTATGTTCTTGCTTGTCAACAAACTCACCGCTGCCCTTCTTTTCAGCAGCTGCCACCGTCTTCTGTGCATCTCGGAGCCTCTGGCGACGAGCAAGACTTGCCAAGGTGGGAGGCATCAGGACCAAGTCAAAACCCAGGCAAGTTGTCCTGGAACGCTTTCCATTCGCTTGCCGAGAGTGAATTCAAGAGGCAGGAGAGCGGCAGCCACCGTCCTCCAGCAGTCGAAGGCTTGGCACACAAGCCCGCTTCTTTGCGGCTTCGTTCTTCGCCTCTTCCAAGCAACCGCGATCTCTGCTTCTCGGAGGCGAAGAAGCGGCTAATTCGCGCACAGCTCAGTAGAGCGGCAGCGGAGCGCTCCGGAGCGCCGCTTCAAGCCGAAAGACGCCGGGAAGCGGCACTTTCCTCCGGATAGCTCCGGAGCCGCGCTTCTGCTTCTCTAGTCATCTCTAGCTTAGCGAAAAGCTTTCCCACTCCAGTTGGCAAGGGGAGAGCGTACCTGCACTGCACACTAACCGCGGTTTGCAAAGAAAGAGGATTTGCTGCACATTCCAAGGACACGGCTCTTTCCGAGGCAATCTGCAACCTGCTGTCAGATGGAAGTGCTCTCTGCCCTCTCCTGCCCAGCTCTAGGTACTAGCGGGCACTTTCCAGCCTGGCCGAGGCAAACAACCTCCAGAGATGTCACAGAGCATAAGTGGAGCACAGATGCTCAAAAGCAGCAAAGCTGAAGAGCCTGGCTCAGCTTCACTAGTGTGCAATTGACTGACTGCGAAAAACAAAGCAGCAGAGCACCGGGCTTCTGGGCGCTGTGAAGGCAATTGCCAAAACCAGGCAGCTGCTCCTTCCCAAGCACAGGCAGCTGCTATGTTCTTGCTTGTCGACAAACTCACCGCTGCCCTTCTTTTCAGCAGCTGCCACCGTCTTCTGTGCATCTCGGAGCCTCTGGCGACGAGCAAGACTTGCCAAGGTGGGAGGCATCCGGACCAAGTCAAAACCCAGGCAAGTTGTCCTGGAACGCTTTCCATTCGCTTGCCGAGAGTGAATTCAAGAGGCAGGAGAGCGGCAGCCACCGTCCTCCTCAGAGTCGGAAGGCTTGGCACACAAGCCCGCTTCTTTGCGGCTTCGGTCTTCGCCTCTTCCAAGCAACCGCGATCTCTGCTTCTCGGAGGCGAAGAAGCGGCTAATTCGCGCACAGCTCAGTAGAGCGGCAGCGGAGCGCTCCGGAGCGCCGCTTCAAGCCGAAAGACGCCGGGAAGCGGCACTTTCCTCCGGATAGCTCCGGAGCCGCGCTTCTGCTTCTCTAGTCATCTCTAGCTTAGCGAAAAGCTTTCCCACTCCAGTTGGCAAGGGGAGAGCGTACCTGCACTGCACACTAACCGCGGTTTGCAAAGAAAGAGGATTTGCTGCACATTCCAAGGACACGGCTCTTTCCGAGGCAATCTGCAACCTGCTGTCAGATGGAAGTGCTCTCTGCCCTCTCCTGCCCAGCTCTAGGTACTAGCGGGGCACTTGCCAGCCTGGCCGAGGCAAACCACCTCCAGAGATGTCACAGAGCATAAGTGGAGCACAGATGCTCAAAAGCAGCAAAGCTGAAGAGCCTGGCTCAGCTTCACTAGTGTGCAATTGACTGACTGCGAAAAACAAAGCAGCAGAGCACCGGGCTTCTGGGCGCTGTGAAGGCAATTGCCAAAACCAGGCAGCTGCTCCTTCCCAAGCACAGGCAGCTGCCTATGTTCTTGCTTGTCGACAAACTCACCGCTGCCCTTCTTTTCAGCAGCTGCCACCGTCTTCTGTGCATCTCGGAGCCTCTGGCGACGAGCAAGACTTGCCAAGGTGGGAGGCATCAGGACCAAGTCAAAACGCAGGCAAGTTGTCCTGGAACGCTTTCCATTCGCTTGCCGAGAGTGAATTCAAGAGGCAGGAGAGCGGCAGCCACCGTCCTCCAGCAGTCGGAAGGCTTGGCACACAAGCCCCGCTTCTTTGCGGCTTCGTTCTTCGCCTCTTCCAAGCAACCGCGATCTCTGCTTCTCGGAGGCGAAGAAGCGGCTAATTCGCGCACAGCTCAGTAGAGCGGCAGCGCAGCGCTCCGGAGCGCCGCTTCAAGCCGAAAGACGCCGGGAAGCGGCACTTTCCTCCGGATAGCTCCGGAGCCGCGCTTCTGCTTCTCTAGTCATCTCTAGCTTAGCGAAAAGCTTTCCCACTCCAGTTGGCAAGGGGAGAGCGTACCTGCACTGCACACTAACCGCGGTTTGCAAAGAAGAGGATTTGCTGCACATTCCAAGGACACGGCTCTTTCCGAGGCAATCTGCAACCTGCTGTCAGATGGAAGTGCTCTCTGCCCTCTCCTGCCCAGCTCTAGCTACTAGCGGGCACTTTCCAGCCTGGGCGAGGCAAACCACCTCCAGAGATGTCACAGAGCATAAGTGGAGCACAGATGCTCAAAAGCAGCAAAGCTGAAGAGCCTGGCTCAGCTTCACTAGTGTGCAATTGACTGACTGCGAAAAACAAAGCAGCAGAGCACCGGGCTTCTGGGCGCTGTGAAGGCAATTGCCAAAACCAGGCAGCTGCTCCTTCCCAAGCACAGGCAGCTGCCTATGTTCTTGCTTGTCGACAAACTCACCGCTGCCCTTCTTTTCAGCAGCTGCCACCGTCTTCTGTGCATCTCGGAGCCTCTGGCGACGAGCAAGACTTGCCAAGGTGGGAGGCATCCGGACCAAGTCAAAACGCAGGCAAGTTGTCCTGGAACGCTTTCCATTCGCTTGCCGAGAGTGAATTCAAGAGGCAGGAGAGCGGCAGCCACCGTCCTCCAGCAGTCGGAAGGCTTGCACACAAGCCCGCTTCTTTGCGGCTTCGTTCTTCGCCTCTTCCAAGCAACCGCGATCTCTGCTTCTCGGAGGCGAAGAAGCGGCTAATTCGCGCACAGCTCAGTAGAGCGGCAGCGGAGCGCTCCGGAGCGCCGCTTCAAGCCGAAAGACGCCGGGAAGCGGCACTTTCCTCCGGATAGCTCCGGAGCCGCGCTTCTGCTTCTCTAGTCATCTCTAGCTTAGCGAAAAGCTTTCCCACTCCATTTGGCAAGGGGAGAGCGTACCTGCACTGCACACTAACCGCGGTTTGCAAAAGAAAGAGGATTTGCTGCACATTCCAAGGACACGGCTCTTTCCGAGGCAATCTGCAACCTGCTGTCAGATGGAAGTGCTCTCTGCCCCTCTCCTGCCCAGCTCTAGGTACTAGCGGGCACTTTCCAGCCTGGCCGAGGCAAACCACCTCGAGAGATGTCACAGAGCATAAGTGGAGCACAGATGCTCAAAAGCAGCAAAGCTGAAGAGCCTGGCTCAGCTTCACTAGTGTGCAATTGACTGACTGCGAAAAACAAAGCAGCAGAGCACCGGGCTTCTGGGCGCTGTGAAGGCAATTGCCAAAAGCAGGCAGCTGCTCCTTCCCAAGCACAGGCAGCTGCCTATGTTCTTGCTTGTCGACAAACTCACCGCTGCCCTTCTTTTCAGCAGCTGCCACCGTCTTCTGTGCATCTCGGAGCCTCTGGCGACGAGCAAGACTTGCCAAGGTGGGAGGCATCCGGACCAAGTCAAAACCCAGGCAAGTTGTCCTGGAACGCTTTCCATTCGCTTGCCGAGAGTGAATTCAAGAGGCAGGAGAGCGGCAGCCACCGTCCTCCAGCAGTCGGAAGGCTTGGCACACAAGCCCGCTTCTTTGCGGCTTCGTTCTTCGCCTCTTCCAAGCAACCGCGATCTCTGCTTCTCGGAGGCGAAGAAGCGGCTAATTCGCGCACAGCTCAGTAGAGCGGCAGCGGAGCGCTCCGGAGCGCCGCTTCAAGCCGAAAGACGCCGGGAAGCGGCACTTTCCTCCGGATAGCTCCGGAGCCGCGCTTCTGCTTCTCTAGTCATCTCTAGCTTAGCGAAAAGCTTTCCCACTCCAGTTGGCAAGGGGAGAGCGTACCTGCACTGCACACTAACCGCGGTTTGCAAAGAAAGAGGATTTGCTGCACATTCCAAGGACACGGCTCTTTCCGAGGCAATCTGCAACCTGCTGTCAGATGGAAGTGCTCTCTGCCCTCTCCTGCCCAGCTCTAGGTACTAGCGGGCACTTTCCAGCCTGGGCGAGGCAAACAACCTCCAGAGATGTCACAGAGCATAAGTGGAACACAGATGCTCAAAAGCAGCAAAGCTGAAGAGCCTGGCTCAGCTTCACTAGTGTGCAATTGACTGACTGCGAAAAACAAAGCAGCAGAGCACCGGGCTTCTGGGCGCTGTGAAGGCAATTGCCAAAAGCAGGCAGCTGCTCCTTCCCAAGCACAGGCAGCTGCCTATGTTCTTGCTTGTCGACAAACTCACCGCTGCCCTTCTTTTCAGCAGCTGCCACCGTCTTCTGTGCATCTCGGAGCCTCTGGCGACGAGCAAGACTTGCCAAGGTGGAGGCATCCGGACCAAGTCAAAACCCAGGCAAGTTGTCCTGGAACGCTTTCCATTCGCTTGCCGAGAGTGAATTCAAGAGGCAGGAGAGCGGCAGCCACCGTCCTCCAGCAGTCGGAAGGCTTGGCACACAAGCCCGCTTCTTTGCGGCTTCGTTCTTCGCCTCTTCCAAGCACCGCGATCTCTGCTTCTCGGAGGCGAAGAAGCGGCTAATTCGCGCACAGCTCAGTAGAGCGGCAGCGGAGCGCTCCGGAGCGCCGCTTCAAGCCGAAAGACGCCGGGAAGCGGCACTTTCCTCCGGATAGCTCCGGAGCCGCGCTTCTGCTTCTCTAGTCATCTCTAGCTTAGCGAAAAGCTTTCCCACTCCAGTTGGCAAGGGGAGAGCGTACCTGCACTGCACACTAACCGCGGTTTGCAAAGAAAGAGGATTTGCTGCACATTCCAAGGACACGGCTCTTTCCGAGGCAATCTGCAACCTGCTGTCAGATGGAAGTGCTCTCTGCCCTCTCCTGCCCAGCTCTAGGTACTAGCGGGCACTTGCCAGCCTGGCCGAGGCAAACCACCTCCAGAGATGTCACAGAGCATAAGTGGAGCACAGATGCTCAAAAGCAGCAAAGCTGAAGAGCCTGGCTCAGCTTCACTAGTGTGCAATTGACTGACTGCGAAAAAACAAAGCAGCAGAGCACCGGGCTTCTGGGCGCTGTGAAGGCAATTGCCAAAACCAGGCAGCTGCTCCTTCCCAAGCACAGGCAGCTGCCTATGTTCTTGCTTGTCGACAAACTCACCGCTGCCCTTCTTTTCAGCAGCTGCCACCGTCTTCTGTGCATCTCGGAGCCTCTGGCGACGAGCAAGACTTGCCAAGGTGGGAGGCATCCGGACCAAGTCAAAACCCAGGCAAGTTGTCCTGGAACGCTTTCCATTCGCTTGCCGAGAGTGAATTCAAGAGGCAGGAGAGCGGCAGCCACCGTCCTCCAGCAGTCGGAAGGCTTCGCACACAAGCCCGCTTCTTTGCGGCTTCGTTCTTCGCCTCTTCCAAGCAACCGCGATCTCTGCTTCTCGGAGGCGAAGAAGCGGCTAATTCGCGCACAGCTCAGTAGAGCGGCAGCGCAGCGCTCCGGAGCGCCGCTTCAAGCCGAAAGACGCCGGGAAGCGGCACTTTCCTCCGGATAGCTCCGGAGCCGCGCTTCTGCTTCTCTAGTCATCTCTAGCTTAGCGAAAAGCTTTCCCACTCCAGTTGGCAAGGGGAGAGCGTACCTGCACTGCACACTAACCGCGGTTTGCAAAGAAAGAGGATTTGCTGCACATTCCAAGGACACGGCTCTTTCCGAGGCAATCTGCAACCTGCTGTCAGATGGAAGTGCTCTCTGCCCTCTCCTGCCCAGCTCTAGCTACTAGCGGGCACTTGCCAGCCTGGGCGAGGCAAACCACCTCCAGAGATGTCACAGAGCATAAGTGGAGCACAGATGCTCAAAAGCAGCAAAGCTGAAGAGCCTGGCTCAGCTTCACTAGTGTGCAATTGACTGACTGCGAAAAACAAAGCAGCAGAGCACCGGCTTCTGGGCGCTGTGAAGGCAATTGCCAAAACCAGGCAGCTGCTCCTTCCCAAGCACAGGCAGCTGCCTATGTTCTTGCTTGTCGACAAACTCACCGCTGCCCTTCTTTTCAGCAGCTGCCACCGTCTTCTGTGCATCTCGGAGCCTCTGGCGACGAGCAAGACTTGCCAAGGTGGGAGGCATCCGGACCAAGTCAAAACCCAGGCAAGTTGTCCTGGAACGCTTTCCATTCGCTTGCCGAGAGTGAATTCAAGAGGCAGGAGAGCGGCAGCCACCGTCCTCCAGCAGTCGGAAGGCTTGGCACACAAGCCCGCTTCTTTGCGGCTTCGTTCTTCGCCTCTTCCAAGCAACCGCGATCTCTGCTTCTCGGAGGCGAAGAAGCGGCTAATTCGCGCACAGCTCAGTAGAGCGGCAGCGGAGCGCTCCGGAGCGCCGCTTCAAGCCGAAAGACGCCGGGAAGCGGCACTTTCCTCCGGATAGCTCCGGAGCCGCGCTTCTGCTTCTCTAGTCATCTCTAGCTTAGCGAAAGCTTTCCCACTCCATTTGGCAAGGGGAGAGCGTACCTGCACTGCACACTAACCGCGGTTTGCAAAGAAAGAGGATTTGCTGCACATTCCAAGGACACGGCTCTTTCCGAGGCAATCTGCAACCTGCTGTCAGATGGAAGTGCTCTCTGCCCTCTCCTGCCCAGCTCTAGGTACTAGCGGGCACTTTCCAGCCTGGGCGAGGCAAACCACCTCGAGAGATGTCACAGAGCATAAGTGGAGCACAGATGCTCAAAAGCAGCAAAGCTGAAGAGCCTGGCTCAGCTTCACTAGTGTGCAATTGACTGACTGCGAAAAACAAAGCAGCAGAGCACCGGGCTTCTGGGCGCTGTGAAGGCAATTGCCAAAACCAGGCAGCTGCTCCTTCCCAAGCACAGGCAGCTGCCTATGTTCTTGCTTGTCGACAAACTCACCGCTGCCCTTCTTTTCAGCAGCTGCCACCGTCTTCTGTGCATCTCGGAGCCTCTGGCGACGAGCAAGACTTGCCAAGGTGGGAGGCATCCGGACCAAGTCAAAACGCAGGCAAGTTGTCCTGGAACGCTTTCCATTCGCTTGCCGAGAGTGAATTCAAGAGGCAGGAGAGCGGCAGCCACCGTCCTCCAGCAGTCGGAAGGCTTGGCACACAAGCCCGCTTCTTTGCGGCTTCGTTCTTCGCCTCTTCCAAGCAACCGCGATCTCTGCTTCTCGGAGGCGAAGAAGCGGCTAATTCGCGCACAGCTCAGTAGAGCGGCAGCGGAGCGCTCCGGAGCGCCGCTTCAAGCCGAAAGACGCCGGGAAGCGGCACTTTCCTCCGATAGCTCCGGAGCCGCGCTTCTGCTTCTCTAGTCATCTCTAGCTTAGCGAAAAGCTTTCCCACTCCAGTTGGCAAGGGGAGAGCGTACCTGCACTGCACACTAACCGCGGTTTGCAAAGAAAGAGGATTTGCTGCACATTCCAAGGACACGGCTCTTTCCGAGGCAATCTGCAACCTGCTGTCAGATGGAAGTGCTCTCTGCCCTCTCCTGCCCAGCTCTAGGTACTAGCGGGCACTTTCCAGCCTGGGCGAGGCAAACAACCTCCAGAGATGTCACAGAGCATGAGTGGAGCACAGATGCTCAAAAGCAGCAAAGCTGAAGAGCCTGGCTCAGCTTCACTAGTGTGCAATTGACTGACTGCGAAAAACAAAGCAGCAGAGCACCGGGCTTCTGGGCGCTGTGAAGGCAATTGCCAAAACCAGGCAGCTGCTCCTTCCCAAGCACAGGCAGCTGCCTATGTTCTTGCTTGTCGACAAACTCACCGCTGCCCTTCTTTTCAGCAGCTGCCACCGTCTTCTGTGCATCTCGGAGCCTCTGGCGACGAGCAAGACTTGCCAAGGTGGGAGGCATCCGGACCAAGTCAAAACCCAGGCAAGTTGTCCTGGAACGCTTTCCATTCGCTTGCCGAGAGTGAATTCAAGAGGCAGGAGAGCGGCAGCCACCGTCCTCCAGCAGTCGGAAGGCTTGGCACACAAGCCCGCTTCTTTGCGGCTTCGTTCTTCGCCTCTTCCAAGCAACCGCGATCTCTGCTTCTCGGAGGCGAAGAAGCGGCTAATTCGCGCACAGCTCAGTAGAGCGGCAGCGGAGCGCTCCGGAGCGCCGCTTCAAGCCGAAAGACGCCGGGAAGCGGCACTTTCCTCCGGATAGCTCCGGAGCCGCGCTTCTGCTTCTCTAGTCATCTCTAGCTTAGCGAAAGCTTTCCCACTCCAGTTGGCAAGGGGAGAGCGTACCTGCACTGCACACTAACCGCGGTTTGCAAAGAGGATTTGCTGCACATTCCAAGGACACGGCTCTTTCCGAGGCAATCTGCAACCTGCTGTCAGATGGAAGTGCTCTCTGCCCTCTCCTGCCCAGCTCTAGGTACTAGCGGGCACTTGCCAGCCTGGGCGAGGCAAACCACCTCGAGAGATGTCACAGAGCATAAGTGGAGCACAGATGCTCAAAAGCAGCAAAGCTGAAGAGCCTGGCTCAGCTTCACTAGTGTGCAATTGACTGACTGCGAAAAACAAAGCAGCAGAGCACCGGGCTTCTGGGCGCTGTGAAGGCAATTGCCAAAACCAGGCAGCTGCTCCTTCCCAAGCACAGGCAGCTGCCTATGTTCTTGCTTGTCGACAAACTCACCGCTGCCTTCTTTTCAGCAGCTGCCACCGACTTCTGTGCATCTCGGAGCCTCTGGCGACGAGCAAGACTTGCCAAGGTGGGAGGCATCCGGACCAAGTCAAAACCCAGGCAAGTTGTCCTGGAACGCTTTCCATTCGCTTGCCGAGAGTGAATTCAAGAGGCAGGGGAGAGCGGCAGCCACCGTCCTCCAGCAGTCGGAAGGCTTGGCACACAAGCCCGCTTCTTTGCGGCTTCGTTCTTCGCCTCTTCCAAGCAACCGCGATCTCTGCTTCTCGGAGGCGAAGAAGCGGCTAATTCGCGCACAGCTCAGTAGAGCGGCAGCGCAGCGCTCCGGAGCGCCGCTTCAAGCCGAAAGACGCCGGGAAGCGGCACTTTCCTCCGGATAGCTCCGGAGCCGCGCTTCTGCTTCTCTAGTCATCTCTAGCTTAGCGAAAAGCTTTCCCACTCCAGTTGGCAAGGGGAGAGCGTACCTGCACTGCACACTAACCGCGGTTTGCAAAGAAAGAGGATTTGCTGCACATTCCAAGGACACGGCTCTTTCCGAGGCAATCTGCAACCTGCTGTCAGATGGAAGTGCTCTCTGCCCTCTCCTGCCCAGCTCTAGGTACTAGCGGGCACTTTCCAGCCTGGGCGAGGCAAACCACCTCCAGAGATGTCACAGAGCATAAGTGGAGCACAGATGCTCAAAAGCAGCAAAGCTGAAGAGCCTGGCTCAGCTTCACTAGTGTGCAATTGACTGACTGCGAAAAACAAAGCAGCAGAGCACCGGGCTTCTGGGCGCTGTGAAGGCAATTGCCAAAACCAGGCAGCTGCTCCTTCCCAAGCACAGGCAGCTGCCTATGTTCTTGCTTGTCGACAAACTCACCGCTGCCCTTCTTTTCAGCAGCTGCCACCGTCTTCTGTGCATCTCGGAGCCTCTGGCGACGAGCAAGACTTGCCAAGGTGGGAGGCATCCGGACCAAGTCAAAACCCAGGCAAGTTGTCCTGGAACGCTTTCCATTCGCTTGCCGAGAGTGAATTCAAGAGGCAGGAGAGCGGCAGCCACCGTCCTCCAGCAGTCGGAAGGCTTGGCACACAAGCCCGCTTCTTTGCGGCTTCGTTCTTCGCCTCTTCCAAGCAACCGCGATCTCTGCTTCTCGGAGGCGAAGAAGCGGCTAATTCGCGCACAGCTCAGTAGAGCGGCAGCGCAGCGCTCCGGAGCGCCGCTTCAAGCCGAAAGACGCCGGGAAGCGGCACTTTCCTCCGGATAGCTCCGGAGCCGCGCTTCTGCTTCTCTAGTCATCTCTAGCTTAGCGAAAAGCTTTCCCACTCCAGTTGGCAAGGGGAGAGCGTACCTGCACTGCACACTAACCGCGGTTTGCAAAGAAAGAGGATTTGCTGCACATTCCAAGACACGGCTCTTTCCGAGGCAATCTGCAACCTGCTGTCAGATGGAAGTGCTCTCTGCCCTCTCCTGCCCAGCTCTAGGTACTAGCGGGCACTTTCCAGCCTGGCCGAGGCAAACAACCTCCAGAGATGGCACAGAGCATAAGTGGAGCAGAGATGCTCAAAAGCAGCAAAGCTGAAGAGCCTGGCTCAGCTTCACTAGTGTGCAATTGACTGACTGCGAAAAACAAAGCAGCAGAGCACCGGGCTTCTGGGCGCTGTGAAGGCAATTGCCAAAACCAGGCAGCTGCTCCTTCCCAAGCACAGGCAGCTGCCTATGTTCTTGCTTGTCGACAAACTCACCGCTGCCCTTCTTTTCAGCAGCTGCCACCGTCTTCTGTGCATCTCGGAGCCTCTGGCGACGAGCAAGACTTGCCAAGGTGGGAGGCATCCGGACCAAGTCAAAACCCAGGCAAGTTGTCCTGGAACGCTTTCCATTCGCTTGCCGAGAGTGAATTCAAGAGGCAGGAGAGCGGCAGCCACCGTCCTCCAGCAGTCGGAAGGCTTGGCACACAAGCCGCTTCTTTGCGGCTTCGTTCTTCGCCTCTTCCAAGCAACCGCGATCTCTGCTTCTCGGAGGCGAAGAAGCGGCTAATTCGCGCACAGCTCAGTAGAGCGGCAGCGCAGCGCTCCGGAGCGCCGCTTCAAGCCGAAAGACGCCGGGAAGCGGCACTTTCCTCCGGATAGCTCCGGAGCCGCGCTTCTGCTTCTCTAGTCATCTCTAGCTTAGCGAAAAGCTTTCCCACTCCATTTGGCAGGGGAGAGCGTACCTGCACTGCACACTAACCGCGGTTTGCAAAGAAAGAGGATTTGCTGCACATTCCAAGGACACGGCTCTTTCCGAGGCAATCTGCAACCTGCTGTCAGATGGAAGTGCTCTCTGCCCTCTCCTGCCCAGCTCTAGTACTAGCGGGCACTTTCCAGCCTGGCCGAGGCAAACACCTCCAGAGATGTCACAGAGCCTAAGTGGAGCACAGATGCTCAAAAGCAGCAAAGCTGAAGAGCCTGGCTCAGCTTCACTAGTGTGCAATTGACTGACTGCGAAAAACAAAGCAGCAGAGCACCGGGCTTCTGGGCGCTGTGAAGGCAATTGCCAAAACCAGGCAGCTGCTCCTTCCCAAGCACAGGCAGCTGCCTATGTTCTTGCTTGTCGACAAACTCACCGCTGCCCTTCTTTTCAGCAGCTGCCACCGTCTTCTGTGCATCTCGGAGCCTCTGGCGACGAGCAAGACTTGCCAAGGTGGGAGGCATCAGGACCAAGTCAAAACCCAGGCAAGTTGTCCTGGAACGCTTTCCATTCGCTTGCCGAGAGTGAATTCAACAGGCAGGAGAGCGGCAGCCACCGTCCTCCAGCAGTCGGAAGGCTTGGCACACAAGCCCGCTTCTTTGCGGCTTCGTTCTTCGCCTCTTCCAAGCAACCGCGATCTCTGCTTCTCGGAGGCGAAGAAGCGGCTAATTCGCGCACAGCTCAGTAGAGCGGCAGCGCAGCGCTCCGGAGCGCCGCTTCAAGCCGAAAGACGCCGGGAAGCGGCACTTTCCTCCGGATAGCTCCGGAGCCGCGCTTCTGCTTCTCTAGTCATCTCTAGCTTAGCGAAAAGCTTTCCCACTCCAGTTGGCAAGGGGAGAGCGTACCTGCACTGCACACTAACCGCGGTTTGCAAAGAAAGAGGATTTGCTGCACATTCCAAGGACACGGCTCTTTCCGAGGCAATCTGCAACCTGCTGTCAGATGGAAGTGCTCTCTGCCCTCTCCTGCCCAGCTCTAGGTACTAGCGGGCACTTTCCAGCCTGGCCGAGGCAAACAACCTCCAGAGATGGCACAGAGCATAAGTGGAGCAGAGATGCTCAAAAGCAGCAAAGCTGAAGAGCCTGGCTCAGCTTCACTAGTGTGCAATTGACTGACTGCGAAAAACAAAAGCAGCAGAGCACCGGGCTTCTGGGCGCTGTGAAGGCAATTGCCAAAACCAGGCAGCTGCTCCTTCCCAAGCACAGGCAGCTGCCTATGTTCTTGCTTGTCGACAAACTCACCGCTGCCCTTCTTTTCAGCAGCTGCCACCGTCTTCTGTGCATCTCGGAGCCTCTGGCGACGAGCAAGACTTGCCAAGGTGGGACGCATCCGGACCAAGTCAAAAACCCAGGCAAGTTGTCCTGGAACGCTTTCCATTCGCTTGCCGAGAGTGAATTCAAGAGGCAGGAGAGCGGCAGCCACCGTCCTCCAGCAGTCGGAAGGCTTGGCACACAAGCCCGCTTCTTTGCGGCTTCCGTTCTTCGCCTCTTCCAAGCAACCGCGATCTCTGCTTCTCGGAGGCGAAGAAGCGGCTAATTCGCGCACAGCTCAGTAGAGCGGCAGCGCAGCGCTCCGGAGCGCCGCTTCAAGCCGAAAGACGCCGGGAAGCGGCACTTTCCTCCGGATAGCTCCGGAGCGGCGCTTCTGCTTCTCTAGTCATCTCTAGCTTAGCGAAAAGCTTTCCACTCCAGTTGGCAAGGGGAGAGCGTACCTGCACTGCACACTAACCGCGGTTTGCAAAGAAAGAGGATTTGCTGCACATTCCAAGGACACGGCTCTTTCCGAGGCAATCTGCAACCTGCTGTCAGATGGAAGTGCTCTCTGCCCTCTCCTGCCCAGCTCTAGCTACTAGCGGGCACTTTCCAGCCTGGGCGAGGCAAACCACCTCGAGAGATGTCACAGAGCATAAGTGGAGCACAGATGCTCAAAAGCAGCAAAGCTGAAGAGCCTGGCTCAGCTTCACTAGTGTGCAATTGACTGACTGCGAAAAACAAAGCAGCAGAGCACCGGGCTTCTGGGCGCTGTGAAGGCAATTGCCAAAAACCAGGCAGCTGCTCCTTCCCAAGCACAGGCAGCTGCCTATGTTCTTGCTTGTCGACAAACTCACCGCTGCCCTTCTTTTCAGCAGCTGCCACCGTCTTCTGTGCATCTCGGAGCCTCTGGCGACGAGCAAGACTTGCCAAGGTGGGAGGCATCCGGACCAAGTCAAAACCCAGGCAAGTTGTCCTGGAACGCTTTCCATTCGCTTGCCGAGAGTGAATTCAACAGGCAGGAGAGCGGCAGCCACCGTCCTCCAGCAGTCGGAAGGCTTGGCACACAAGCCCGCTTCTTTGCGGCTTCGTTCTTCGCCTCTTCCAAGCAACCGCGATCTCTGCTTCTCGGAGGCGAAGAAGCGGCTAATTCGCGCACAGCTCAGTAGAGCGCCAACGCAGCGCTCCGGAGCGCCGCTTCAAGCCGAAAGACGCCGGGAAGCGGCACTTTCCCTCCGGATAGCTCCGGAGCCGCGCTTCTGCTTCTCTAGTCATCTCTAGCTTAGCGAAAAGCTTTCCCACTCCAGTTGGCAATGGGAGAGCGTACCTGCACTGCACACTAACCGCGGTTTGCAAAGAAAGAGGAATTGCTGCACATTCCAAGGACACGGCTCTTTCCGAGGCAATCTGCAACCTGCTGTCAGATGGAAGTGCTCTCTGCCCTCTCCTGCCCAGCTCTAGGTACTAGCGGGCACTTTCCAGCCTGGGCGAGGCAAACCACCTCGAGAGATGTCACAGAGCATAAGTGGAGCACAGATGCTCAAAAGCAGCAAAGCTGAAGAGCCTGGCTCAGCTTCACTAGTGTGCAATTGACTGACTGCGAAAAACAAAGCAGCAGAGCACCGGGCTTCTGGGCGCTGTGAAGGCAATTGCCAAAACCAGGCAGCTGCTCCTTCCCAAGCACAGGCAGCTGCCTATGTTCTTGCTTGTCGACAAACTCACCGCTGCCCTTCTTTTCAGCAGCTGCCACCGTCTTCTGTGCATCTCGGAGCCTCTGGCGACGAGCAAGACTTGCCAAGGTGGGAGGCATCCGGACCAAGTCAAAACCCAGGCAAGTTGTCCTGGAACGCTTTCCATTCGCTGCCGAGAGTGAATTCAAGAGGCAGGAGAGCGGCAGCCACCGTCCTCCAGCAGTCGGAAGGCTTGGCACACAAGCCCGCTTCTTTGCGGCTTCGTTCTTCGCCTCTTCCAAGCAACCGCGATCTCTGCTTCTCGGAGGCGAAGAAGCGGCTAATTCACGCACAGCTCAGTAGAGCGGCAGCGGAGCGCTCCGGAGCGCCGCTTCAAGCCGAAAGACGCCGGGAAGCGGCACTTTCCTCCGGATAGCTCCGGAGCCGCGCTTCTGCTTCTCTAGTCATCTCTAGCTTAGCGAAAAGCTTTCCCACTCCAGTTGGCAAGGGGAGAGCGTACCTGCACTGCACACTAACCGCGGTTTGCAAAGAAAGAGGATTTGCTGCACATTCCAGGACACGGCTCTTTCCGAGGCAATCTGCAACCTGCTGTCAGATGGAAGTGCTCTCTGCCCTCTCCTGCCCAGCTCTAGCTACTAGCGGGCACTTTCCAGCCTGGGCGAGGCAAACCACCTCGAGAGATGTCACAGAGCATAAGTGGAGCACAGATGCTCAAAAGCAGCAAAGCTGAAGAGCCTGGCTCAGCTTCACTAGTGTGCAATTGACTGACTGCGAAAAACAAAGCAGCAGAGCACCGGGCTTCTGGGCGCTGTGAAGGCAATTGCCAAAACCAGGCAGCTGCTCCTTCCCAAGCACAGGCAGCTGCCTATGTTCTTGCTTGTCGACAAACTCACCGCTGCCCTTCTTTTCAGCAGCTGCCACCGTCTTCTGTGCATCTCGGAGCCTCTGGCGACGAGCAAGACTTGCCAAGGTGGGAGGCATCCGGACCAAGTCAAAACCCAGGCAAGTTGTCCTGGAACGCTTTCCATTCGCTTGCCGAGAGTGAATTCAAGAGGCAGGAGAGCGGCAGCCACCGTCCTCCAGCAGTCGGAAGGCTTGGCACACAAGCCCCGCTTCTTTGCGGCTTCGTTCTTCGCCTCTTCCAAGCAAACCGCGATCTCTGCTTTCTCGGAGGCGAAGAAGCGGCTAATTCGCGCACAGCTCAGTAGAGCGGCAGCGCAGCGCTCCGGAGCGCCGCTTCAAGCCGAAAGACGCCGGGAAGCGGCACTTTCCTCCGGATACCTCCGGAGCCGCGCTTCTGCTTCTCTAGTCATCTCTAGCTTAGCGAAAAGCTTTCCCACTCCATTTGGCAAGGGGGAGAGCGTACCTGCACTGCACACTAACCGCGGTTTGCAAAGAAAGAGGATTTGCTGCACATTCCAAGGACACGGCTCTTTCCGAGGCAATCTGCAACCTGCTGTCAGATGGAAGTGCTCTCTGCCCTCTCCTGCCCAGCTCTAGGTACTAGCGGGCACTTTCCAGCCTGGGCGAGGCAAACCACCTCGAGAGATGTCACAGAGCATAAGTGGAGCACAGATGCTCAAAAGCAGCAAAGCTGAAGAGCCTGGCTCAGCTTCACTAGTGTGCAATTGACTGACTGCGAAAAACAAAGCAGCAGAGCACCGGGCTTCTGGGCGCTGTGAAGGCAATTGCCAAAACCAGGCAGCTGCTCCTTCCCAAGCACGCAGCTGCCTATGTTCTTGCTTGTCGACAAACTCACCGCTGCCCTTCTTTTCAGCAGCTGCCACCGTCTTCTGTGCATCTCGGAGCCTCTGGCGACGAGCAAGACTTGCCAAGGTGCGAGGCATCAGGACCAAGTCAAAACGCAGGCAAGTTGTCCTGGAACGCTTTCCATTCGCTTGCCGAGAGTGAATTCAAGAGGCAGGAGAGCGGCAGCCACCGTCCTCCAGCAGTCGGAAGGCTTGGCACACAAGCCCGCTTCTTTGCGGCTTCGTTCTTCGCCTCTTCCAAGCAACCGCGATCTCTGCTTCTCGGAGGCGAAGAAGCGGCTAATTCGCGCACAGCTCAGTAGAGCGGCAGCGGAGCGCTCCGGAGCGCCGCTTCAAGCCGAAAGACGCCGGGAAGCGGCACTTTCCTCCGGATAGCTCCGGAGCCGCGCTTCTGCTTCTCTAGTCATCTCTAGCTTAGCGAAAAGCTTTCCCACTCCAGTTGGCAAGGGGAGAGCGTACCTGCACTGCACACTAACCGCGGTTTGCAAAGAAAGAGGATTTGCTGCACATTCCAAGGACACGGCTCTTTCCGAGGCAATCTGCAACCTGCTGTCAGATGGAAGTGCTCTCTGCCCTCTCCTGCCCAGCTCTAGGTACTAGCGGGCACTTTCCAGCCTGGGCGAGGCAAACCACCTCGAGAGATGTCACAGAGCATAAGTGGAGCACAGATGCTCAAAAGCAGCAAAGCTGAAGAGCCTGGCTCAGCTTCACTAGTGTGCAATTGACTGACTGCGAAAAACAAAGCAGCAGAGCACCGGGCTTCTGGGCGCTGTGAAGGCAATTGCCAAAACCAGGCAGCTGCTCCTTCCCAAGCACAGGCAGCTGCCTATGTTCTTGCTTGTCGACAAACTCACCGCTGCCCTTCTTTTCAGCAGCTGCCACCGTCTTCTGTGCATCTCGGAGCCTCTGGCGACGAGCAAGACTTGCCAAGGTGGGAGGCATCCGGACCAAGTCAAAACGCAGGCAAGTTGTCCTGGAACGCTTTCCATTCGCTTGCCGAGAGTGAATTCAAGAGGCAGGAGAGCGGCAGCCACCGTCCTCCAGCAGTCGGAAGGCTTGGCACACAAGCCCGCTTCTTTGCGGCTTCGTTCTTCGCCTCTTCCAAGCAACCGCGATCTCTGCTTCTCGGAGGCGAAGAAGCGGCTAATTCGCGCACAGCTCAGTAGAGCGGCAGCGCAGCGCTCCGGAGCGCCGCTTCAAGCCGAAAGACGCCGGGAAGCGGCACTTTCCTCCGGATAGCTCCGGAGCCGCGCTTCTGCTTCTCTAGTCATCTCTAGCTTAGCGAAAAGCTTTCCCACTCCAGTTGGCAAGGGGAGAGCGTACCTGCACTGCACACTAACCGCGGTTTGCAAAGAAAGAGGATTTGCTGCACATTCCAAGGACACGGCTCTTTCCGAGGCAATCTGCAACCTGCTGTCAGATGGAAGTGCTCTCTGCCCTCTCCTGCCCAGCTCTAGGTACTAGCGGGCACTTTCCAGCCTGGGCGAGGCAAACAACCTCCAGAGATGTCACAGAGCATAAGTGGAGCACAGATGCTCAAAAGCAGCAAAGCTGAAGAGCCTGGCTCAGCTTCACTAGTGTGCAATTGACTGACTGCGAAAAACAAAGCAGCAGAGCACCGGGCTTCTGGGCGCTGTGAAGGCAATTGCCAAAACCAGGCAGCTGCTCCTTCCCAAGAACAGGCAGCTGCCTATGTTCTTGCTTGTCGACAAACTCACCGCTGCCCTTCTTTTCAGCAGCTGCCACCGTCTTCTGTGCATCTCGGAGCCTCTGGCGACGAGCAAGACTTGCCAAGGTGGGAGGCATCAGGACCAAGTCAAAACCCAGGCAAGTTGTCCTGGAACGCTTTCCATTCGCTTGCCGAGAGTGAATTCAAGAGGCAGGAGAGCGGCAGCCACCGTCCTCCAGCAGTCGGAAGGCTTGGCACACAAGCCCGCTTCTTTGCGGCTTCGTTCTTCGCCTCTTCCAAGCAACCGCGATCTCTGCTTCTCGGAGGCGAAGAAGCGGCTAATTCGCGCACAGCTCAGTAGAGCGGCAGCGGAGCGCTCCGGAGCGCCGCTTCAAGCCGAAAGACGCCGGGAAGCGGCACTTTCCTCCGGATAGCTCCGGAGCCGCGCTTCTGCTTCTCTAGTCATCTCTAGCTTAGCGAAAAGCTTTCCCACTCCATTTGGCAAGGGGGAGAGCGTACCTGCACTGCACACTAACCGCGGTTTGCAAAGAAAGAGGATTTGCTGCACATTCCAAGGACACGGCTCTTTCCGAGGCAATCTGCAACCTGCTGTCAGATGGAAGTGCTCTCTGCCCTCTCCTGCCCAGCTCTAGGTACTAGCGGGCACTTTCCAGCCTGGGCGAGGCAAACAACCTCCAGAGATGTCACAGAGCATAAGTGGAGCACAGATGCTCAAAAGCAGCAAAGCTGAAGAGCCTGGCTCAGCTTCACTAGTGTGCAATTGACTGACTGCGAAAAACAAAGCAGCAGAGCACCGGGCTTCTGGGCGCTGTGAAGGCAATTGCCAAAACCAGGCAGCTGCTCCTTCCCAAGCACAGGCAGCTGCCTATGTTCTTGCTTGTCGACAAACTCACCGCTGCCCTTCTTTTCAGCAGCTGCCACCGTCTTCTGTGCATCTCGGAGCCTCTGGCGACGAGCAAGACTTGCCAAGGTGGGAGGCATCCGGACCAAGTCAAAACCCAGGCAAGTTGTCCTGGAACGCTTTCCATTCGCTTGCCGAGAGTGAATTCAAGAGGCAGGAGAGCGGCAGCCACCGTCCTCCAGCAGTCGGAAGGCTTGGCACACAAGCCCGCTTCTTTGCGGCTTCGTTCTTCGCCTCTTCCAAGCAACCGCGATCTCTGCTTCTCGGAGGCGAAGAAGCGGCTAATTCGCGCACAGCTCAGTAGAGCGGCAGCGGAGCGCTCCGGAGCGCCGCTTCAAGCCGAAAGACGCCGGGAAGCGGCACTTTCCTCCGGATAGCTCCGGAGCCGCGCTTCTGCTTCTCTAGTCATCTCTAGCTTAGCGAAAAGCTTTCCCACTCCAGTTGGCAAGGGGAGAGCGTACCTGCACTGCACACTAACCGCGGTTTGCAAAGAAAGAGGATTTGCTGCACATTCCAAGGACACGGCTCTTTCCGAGGCAATCTGCAACCTGCTGTCAGATGGAAGTGCTCTCTGCCCTCTCCTGCCCAGCTCTAGGTACTAGCGGGCACTTGCCAGCCTGGGCGAGGCAAACAACCTCCAGAGATGGCACAGAGCATAAGTGGAGCAGAGATGCTCAAAAGCAGCAAAGCTGAAGAGCCTGGCTCAGCTTCACTAGTGTGCAATTGACTGACTGCGAAAAACAAAGCAGCAGAGCACCGGGCTTCTGGGCGCTGTGAAGGCAATTGCCAAAACCAGGCAGCTGCTCCTTCCCAAGCACAGGCAGCTGCCTATGTTCTTGCTTGTCGACAAACTCACCGCTGCCCTTCTTTTCAGCAGCTGCCACCGTCTTCTGTGCATCTCGGAGCCTCTGGCGACGAGCAAGACTTGCCAAGGTGGGAGGCATCAGGACCAAGTCAAAACCCAGGCAAGTTGTCCTGGAACGCTTTCCATTCGCTTGCCGAGAGTGAATTCAAGAGGCAGGAGAGCGGCAGCCACCGTCCTCCAGCAGTCGGAAGGCTTGGCACACAAGCCCGCTTCTTTGCGGCTTCGTTCTTCGCCTCTTCCAAGCAACCGCGATCTCTGCTTCTCGGAGGCGAAGAAGCGGCTAATTCGCGCACAGCTCAGTAGAGCGGCAGCGGAGCGCTCCGGAGCGCCGCTTCAAGCCGAAAGACGCCGGGAAGCGGCACTTTCCTCCGGATAGCTCCGGAGCCGCGCTTCTGCTTCTCTAGTCATCTCTAGCTTAGCGAAAAGCTTTCCCACTCCAGTTGGCAAGGGGAGAGCGTACCTGCACTGCACACTAACCGCGGTTTGCAAAGAAAGAGGATTTGCTGCACATTCCAAGGACACGGCTCTTTCCGAGGCAATCTGCAACCTGCTGTCAGATGGAAGTGCTCTCTGCCCTCTCCTGCCCAGCTCTAGGTACTAGCGGGCACTTTCCAGCCTGGCCGAGGCAAACCACCTCGAGAGATGTCACAGAGCATAAGTGGAGCACAGATGCTCAAAAGCAGCAAAGCTGAAGAGCCTGGCTCAGCTTCACTAGTGTGCAATTGACTGACTGCGAAAAACAAAGCAGCAGAGCACCGGGCTTCTGGGCGCTGTGAAGGCAATTGCCAAAACCAGGCAGCTGCTCCTTCCCAAGCACAGGCAGCTGCCTATGTTCTTGCTTGTCGACAAACTCACCGCTGCCCTTCTTTTCAGCAGCTGCCACCGTCTTCTGTGCATCTCGGAGCCTCTGGCGACGAGCAAGACTTGCCAAGGTGGGAGGCATCCGGACCAAGTCAAAACCCAGGCAAGTTGTCCTGGAACGCTTTCCATTCGCTTGCCGAGAGTGAATTCAAGAGGCAGGAGAGCGGCAGCCACCGTCCTCCAGCAGTCGGAAGGCTTGGCACACAAGCCCGCTTCTTTGCGGCTTCGTTCTTCGCCTCTTCCAAGCAACCGCGATCTCTGCTTCTCGGAGGCGAAGAAGCGGCTAATTCGCGCACAGCTCAGTAGAGCGGCAGCGGAGCGCTCCGGAGCGCCGCTTCAAGCCGAAAGACGCCGGGAAGCGGCACTTTCCTCCGGATAGCTCCGGAGCCGCGCTTCTACTTCTCTAGTCATCTCTAGCTTAGCGAAAAGCTTTCCCACTCCAGTTGGCAAGGGGAGAGCGTACCTGCACTGCACACTAACCGCGGTTTGCAAAGAAAGAGGATTTGCTGCACATTCCAAGGACACGGCTCTTTCCGAGGCAATCTGCAACCTGCTGTCAGATGGAAGTGCTCTCTGCCCTCTCCTGCCCAGCTCTAGGTACTAGCGGGCACTTGCCAGCCTGGGCGAGGCAAACAACCTCCAGAGATGTCACAGAGCATAAGTGGAGCACAGATGCTCAAAAGCAGCAAAGCTGAAGAGCCTGGCTCAGCTTCACTAGTGTGCAATTGACTGACTGCGAAAAACAAAGCAGCAGAGCACCGGGCTTCTGGGCGCTGTGAAGGCAATTGCCAAAACCAGGCAGCTGCTCCTTCCCAAGCACAGGCAGCTGCCTATGTTCTTGCTTGTCGACAAACTCACCGCTGCCCTTCTTTTCAGCAGCTGCCACCGTCTTCTGTGCATCTCGGAGCCTCTGGCGACGAGCAAGACTTGCCAAGGTGGGAGGCATCAGGACCAAGTCAAAACGCAGGCAAGTTGTCCTGGAACGCTTTCCATTCGCTTGCCGAGAGTGAATTCAAGAGGCAGGAGAGCGGCAGCCACCGTCCTCCAGCAGTCGGAAGGCTTGGCACACAAGCCCGCTTCTTTGCGGCTTCGTTCTTCGCCTCTTCCAAGCAACCGCGATCTCTGCTTCTCGGAGGCGAAGAAGCGGCTAATTCGCACACAGCTCAGTAGAGCGGCAGCGGAGCGCTCCGGAGCGCCGCTTCAAGCCGAAAGACGCCGGGAAGCGGCACTTTCCTCCGGATAGCTCCGGAGCCGCGCTTCTGCTTCTCTAGTCATCTCTAGCTTAGCGAAAAGCTTTCCCACTCCATTTGGCAAGGGGAGAGCGTACCTGCACTGCACACTAACCGCGGTTTGCAAAGAAAGAGGATTTGCTGCACATTCCAAGGACACGGCTCTTTCCGAGGCAATCTGCAACCTGCTGTCAGATGGAAGTGCTCTCTGCCCTCTCCTGCCCAGCTCTAGGTACTAGCGGGCACTTTCCAGCCTGGGCGAGGCAAACAACCTCCAGAGATGTCACAGAGCATAAGTGGAGCACAGATGCTCAAAAGCAGCAAAGCTGAAGAGCCTGGCTCAGCTTCACTAGTGTGCAATTGACTGACTGCGAAAAACAAAGCAGCAGAGCACCGGGCTTCTGGGCGCTGTGAAGGCAATTGCCAAAACCAGGCAGCTGCTCCTTCCCAAGCACAGGCAGCTGCCTATGTTCTTGCTTGTCGACAAACTCACCGCTGCCCTTCTTTTCAGCAGCTGCCACCGTCTTCTGTGCATCTCGGAGCCTCTGGCGACGAGCAAGACTTGCCAAGGTGGGAGGCATCCGGACCAAGTCAAAACGCAGGCAAGTTGTCCTGGAACGCTTTCCATTCGCTTGCCGAGAGTGAATTCAAGAGGCAGGAGAGCGGCAGCCACCGTCCTCCAGCAGTCGGAAGGCTTGGCACACAAGCCCGCTTCTTTGCGGCTTCGTTCTTCGCCTCTTCCAAGCAACCGCGATCTCTGCTTCTCGGAGGCGAAGAAGCGGCTAATTCGCGCACAGCTCAGTAGAGCGGCAGCGCAGCGCTCCGGAGCGCCGCTTCAAGCCGAAAGACGCCGGGAAGCGGCACTTTCCTCCGGATAGCTCCGGAGCCGCGCTTCTGCTTCTCTAGTCATCTCTAGCTTAGCGAAAAGCTTTCCCACTCCAGTTGGCAAGGGGGAGAGCGTACCTGCACTGCACACTAACCGCGGTTTGCAAAGAAAGAGGATTTGCTGCACATTCCAAGGACACGGCTCTTTCCGAGGCAATCTGCAACCTGCTGTCAGATGGAAGTGCTCTCTGCCCTCTCCTGCCCAGCTCTAGGTACTAGCGGGCACTTTCCAGCCTGGGCGAGGCAAACAACCTCCAGAGATGTCACAGAGCATAAGTGGAGCACAGATGCTCAAAAGCAGCAAAGCTGAAGAGCCTGGCTCAGCTTCACTAGTGTGCAATTGACTGACTGCGAAAAACAAAGCAGCAGAGCACCGGGCTTCTGGGCGCTGTGAAGGCAATTGCCAAAACCAGGCAGCTGCTCCTTCCCAAGAACAGGCAGCTGCCTATGTTCTTGCTTGTCGACAAACTCACCGCTGCCCTTCTTTTCAGCAGCTGCCACCGTCTTCTGTGCATCTCGGAGCCTCTGGCGACGAGCAAGACTTGCCAAGGTGGGAGGCATCAGGACCAAGTCAAAACCCAGGCAAGTTGTCCTGGAACGCTTTCCATTCGCTTGCCGAGAGTGAATTCAAGAGGCAGGAGAGCGGCAGCCACCGTCCTCCAGCAGTCGGAAGGCTTGGCACACAAGCCCGCTTCTTTGCGGCTTCGTTCTTCGCCTCTTCCAAGCAACCGCGATCTCTGCTTCTCGGAGGCGAAGAAGCGGCTAATTCGCGCACAGCTCAGTAGAGCGGCAGCGGAGCGCTCCGGAGCGCCGCTTCAAGCCGAAAGACGCCGGGAAGCGGCACTTTCCTCCGGATAGCTCCGGAGCCGCGCTTCTGCTTCTCTAGTCATCTCTAGCTTAGCGAAAAGCTTTCCCACTCCATTTGGCAAGGGGAGAGCGTACCTGCACTGCACACTAACCGCGGTTTGCAAAGAAAGAGGATTTGCTGCACATTCCAAGGACACGGCTCTTTCCGAGGCAATCTGCAACCTGCTGTCAGATGGAAGTGCTCTCTGCCCTCTCCTGCCCAGCTCTAGGTACTAGCGGGGCACTTTCCAGCCTGGGCGAGGCAAACAACCTCCAGAGATGTCACAGAGCATAAGTGGAGCACAGATGCTCAAAAGCAGCAAAGCTGAAGAGCCTGGCTCAGCTTCACTAGTGTGCAATTGACTGACTGCGAAAAACAAAGCAGCAGAGCACCGGGCTTCTGGGCGCTGTGAAGGCAATTGCCAAAACCAGGCAGCTGCTCCTTCCCAAGCACAGGCAGCTGCCTATGTTCTTGCTTGTCGACAAACTCACCGCTGCCCTTCTTTTCAGCAGCTGCCACCGTCTTCTGTGCATCTCGGAGCCTCTGGCGACGAGCAAGACTTGCCAAGGTGGGAGGCATCCGGACCAAGTCAAAACCCAGGCAAGTTGTCCTGGAACGCTTTCCATTCGCTTGCCGAGAGTGAATTCAAGAGGCAGGAGAGCGGCAGCCACCGTCCTCCAGCAGTCGGAAGGCTTGGCACACAAGCCCGCTTCTTTGCGGCTTCGTTCTTCGCCTCTTCCAAGCAACCGCGATCTCTGCTTCTCGGAGGCGAAGAAGCGGCTAATTCGCGCACAGCTCAGTAGAGCGGCAGCGGAGCGCTCCGGAGCGCCGCTTCAAGCCGAAAGACGCCGGGAAGCGGCACTTTCCTCCGGATAGCTCCGGAGCCGCGCTTCTGCTTCTCTAGTCATCTCTAGCTTAGCGAAAAGCTTTCCCACTCCAGTTGGCAAGGGGGAGAGCGTACCTGCACTGCACACTAACCGCGGTTTGCAAAGAAAGAGGATTTGCTGCACATTCCAAGGACACGGCTCTTTCCGAGGCAATCTGCAACCTGCTGTCAGATGGAAGTGCTCTCTGCCCTCTCCTGCCCAGCTCTAGGTACTAGCGGGCACTTGCCAGCCTGGGCGAGGCAAACAACCTCCAGAGATGGCACAGAGCATAAGTGGAGCAGAGATGCTCAAAAGCAGCAAAGCTGAAGAGCCTGGCTCAGCTTCACTAGTGTGCAATTGACTGACTGCGAAAAACAAAGCAGCAGAGCACCGGGCTTCTGGGCGCTGTGAAGGCAATTGCCAAAACCAGGCAGCTGCTCCTTCCCAAGCACAGGCAGCTGCCTATGTTCTTGCTTGTCGACAAACTCACCGCTGCCCTTCTTTTCAGCAGCTGCCACCGTCTTCTGTGCATCTCGGAGCCTCTGGCGACGAGCAAGACTTGCCAAGGTGGGAGGCATCAGGACCAAGTCAAAACCCAGGCAAGTTGTCCTGGAACGCTTTCCATTCGCTTGCCGAGAGTGAATTCAAGAGGCAGGAGAGCGGCAGCCACCGTCCTCCAGCAGTCGGAAGGCTTGGCACACAAGCCCGCTTCTTTGCGGCTTCGTTCTTCGCCTCTTCCAAGCAACCGCGATCTCTGCTTCTCGGAGGCGAAGAAGCGGCTAATTCGCGCACAGCTCAGTAGAGCGGCAGCGGAGCGCTCCGGAGCGCCGCTTCAAGCCGAAAGACGCCGGGAAGCGGCACTTTCCTCCGGATAGCTCCGGAGCCGCGCTTCTGCTTCTCTAGTCATCTCTAGCTTAGCGAAAAGCTTTCCCACTCCAGTTGGCAAGGGGAGAGCGTACCTGCACTGCACACTAACCGCGGTTTGCAAAGAAAGAGGATTTGCTGCACATTCCAAGGACACGGCTCTTTCCGAGGCAATCTGCAACCTGCTGTCAGATGGAAGTGCTCTCTGCCCTCTCCTGCCCAGCTCTAGGTACTAGCGGGGCACTTTCCAGCCTGGCCGAGGCAAACCACCTCGAGAGATGTCACAGAGCATAAGTGGAGCACAGATGCTCAAAAGCAGCAAAGCTGAAGAGCCTGGCTCAGCTTCACTAGTGTGCAATTGACTGACTGCGAAAAACAAAGCAGCAGAGCACCGGGCTTCTGGGCGCTGTGAAGGCAATTGCCAAAACCAGGCAGCTGCTCCTTCCCAAGCACAGGCAGCTGCCTATGTTCTTGCTTGTCGACAAACTCACCGCTGCCCTTCTTTTCAGCAGCTGCCACCGTCTTCTGTGCATCTCGGAGCCTCTGGCGACGAGCAAGACTTGCCAAGGTGGGAGGCATCCGGACCAAGTCAAAACCCAGGCAAGTTGTCCTGGAACGCTTTCCATTCGCTTGCCGAGAGTGAATTCAAGAGGCAGGAGAGCGGCAGCCACCGTCCTCCAGCAGTCGGAAGGCTTGGCACACAAGCCCGCTTCTTTGCGGCTTCGTTCTTCGCCTCTTCCAAGCAACCGCGATCTCTGCTTCTCGGAGGCGAAGAAGCGGCTAATTCGCGCACAGCTCAGTAGAGCGGCAGCGGAGCGCTCCGGAGCGCCGCTTCAAGCCGAAAGACGCCGGGAAGCGGCACTTTCCTCCGGATAGCTCCGGAGCCGCGCTTCTACTTCTCTAGTCATCTCTAGCTTAGCGAAAAGCTTTCCCACTCCAGTTGGCAAGGGGAGAGCGTACCTGCACTGCACACTAACCGCGGTTTGCAAAGAAAGAGGATTTGCTGCACATTCCAAGGACACGGCTCTTTCCGGCTATCTACAACCTACTGTCAGATGGAAGTGCTCTCTGCCCTCTCCTGCCCAGCTCTAGGTACTAGCGGCACTTTCCCGCCTGGCCGAGGCAAACAACCTCCAGAGATGTCACAGAGCCTAAGTGGAGCACAGATGCTCAAAAGCAGCAAAGCTGAAGAGCCTGGCTCAGCTTGACTAGTGTGCAATTGACTGACTGCGAAAAACAAAGCAGCAGAGCACCGGGCTTCTGGGCGCTGTGAAGGCAATTGCCAAAACCAGGCAGCTGCTCCTTCCCAAGCACAGGCAGCTGCCTATGTTCTTGCTTGTCGACAAACTCACCGCTGCCCTTCTTTTCAGCAGCTGCCACCGTCTTCTGTGCATCTCGGAGCCTCTGGCGACGAGCAAGACTTGCCAAGGTGGGAGGCATCAGGACCAAGTCAAAACCCAGGCAAGTTGTCCTGGAACGCTTTCCATTCGCTTGCCGAGAGTGAATTCAACAGGCAGGAGAGCGGCAGCTACCACCGTCCTCCAGCAGTCGGAAGGCTTGGCACACAAGCCCGCTTCTTTGCGGCTTCGTTCTTCGCCTCTTCCAAGCAACCGCGATCTCTGCTTCTCGGAGGCGAAGAAGCGGCTAATTCGCGCACAGCTCAGTAGAGCGGCAGCGCAGCGCTCCGGAGCGCCGCTTCAAGCCGAAAGACGCCGGGAAGCGGCACTTTCCTCCGGATAGCTCCGGAGCCGCGCTTCTGCTTCTCTAGTCATCTCTAGCTTAGCGAAAAGCTTTCCCACTCCAGTTGGCAAGGGGAGAGCGTACCTGCACTGCACACTAACCGCGGTTTGCAAAGAAAGAGGATTTGCTGCACATTCCAAGGACACGGCTCTTTCCGAGGCAATCTGCAACCTGCTGTCAGATGGAAGTGCTCTCTGCCCTCTCTTGCCCAGCTGTAGGTACTAGCGGGCACTTTCCCGCCTGGCCGAGGCAAACAACCTCGAGAGATGTCACAGAGCATAAGTGGAGCACAGATGCTCAAAAGCAGCAAAGCTGAAGAGCCTGGCTAGGCTTCACTAGTGTGCAATTGACTGACTGCGAAAAACAAAGCAGCAGAGCACCGGGCTTCTGGGCGCTGTGAAGGCAATTGCCAAAACCAGGCAGCTGCTCCTTCCCAAGCACAGGCAGCTGCCTATGTTCTTGCTTGTCGACAAACTCACCGCTGCCCTTCTTTTCAGCAGCTGCCACCGTCTTCTGTGCATCTCGGAGCCTCTGGCGACGAGCAAGACTTGCCAAGGTGGGAGGCATCAGGACCAAGTCAAAGCCCAGGCAAGTTGTCCTGGAACGCTTTCCATTCGCTTGCCGAGAGTGAATTCAAGAGGCAGGAGAGCGGCAGCCACCGTCCTCCAGCAGTCGGAAGGCTTGGCACACAAGCCCGCTTCTTTGCGCCTTCGTTCTTCGCCTCTTCCAAGCAACCGCGATCTCTGCTTCTCGGAGGCGAAGAAGCGGCTAATTCGCGCACAGCTCAGTAGAGCGGCAGCGGAGCGCTCCGGAGCGCCGCTTCAAGCCGAAAGACGCCGGGAAGCGGCACTTTCCTCCGGATAGCTCCGGAGCCGCGCTTCTGCTTCTCTAGTCATCTCTAGCTTAGCGAAAAGCTTTCCCACTCCAGTTGGCAAGGGGAGAGCGTACCTGCACTGCACACTAACCGCGGTTTGCAAAGAAAGAGGATTTGCTGCACATTCCAAGGACACGGCTCTTTCCGAGGCAATCTGCAACCTGCTGTCAGATGGAAGTGCTCTCTGCCCTCTCCTGCCCAGCTCTAGGTACTAGCGGGCACTTTCCCGCCTGGCCGAGGCAAACAACCTCGAGAGATGTCACAGAGCATAAGTGGAGCACAGATGCTCAAAAGCAGCAAAGCTGAAGAGCCTGGCTCAGCTTCACTAGTGTGCAATTGACTGACTGCGAAAAACAAAGCAGCAGAGCACCGGGCTTCTGGGCGCTGTGAAGGCAATTGCCAAAACCAGGCAGCTGCTCCTTCCCAAGCACAGGCAGCTGCCTATGTTCTTGCTTGTCGACAAACTCACCGCTGCCCTTCTTTTCAGCAGCTGCCACCGTCTTCTGTGCATCTCGGAGCCTCTGGCGACGAGCAAGACTTGCCAAGGTGGGAGGCATCAGGACCAAGTCAAAACCCAGGCAAGTTGTCCTGGAACGCTTTCCATTCGCTTGCCGAGAGTGAATTCGAGGCAGGAGAGCGGCAGCCACCGTCCTCCGGCAGTCGGAAGGCTTGGCACACAAGCCCGCTTCTTTGCGGCTTCGTTCTTCGCCTCTTCCAAGCAACCGCGATCTCTGCTTCTCGGAGGCGAAGAAGCGGCTAATTCGCGCACAGCTCAGTAGAGCGCCAGCGGAGCGCTCCGGAGCGCCGCTTCAAGCCGAAAGACGCCGGGAAGCGGCACTTTCCTCCGGATAGCTCTGGAGCCGCGCTTCTGCTTCTCTAGTCATCTCTAGCTTAGCGAAAAGCTTTCCCACTCCATTTGGCAAGGGGAGAGTGTACCTGCACTGCACACTAACCGCGGTTTGCAAAGAAAGAGGATTTGCTGCACATTCCAAGGACACGGCTCTTTCCGAGGCAATCTGCAACCTGCTGTCAGATGGAAGTGCTCTCTGCCCTCTCCTGCCCAGCTCTAGGTACTAGCGGGCACTTTCCCGCCTGGCCGAGGCAAACAACCTCGAGAGATGTCACAGAGCATAAGTGGAGCACAGATGCTCAAAAGCAGCAAAGCTGAAGAGCCTGGCTCAGCTTCACTAGTGTGCAATTGACTGACTGCGAAAAACAAAGCAGCAGAGCACCGGGCTTCTGGGCGCTGTGAAGGCAATTGCCAAAACCAGGCAGCTGCTCCTTCCCAAGCACAGGCAGCTGCCTATGTTCTTGCTTGTCGACAAACTCACCGCTGCCCTTCTTTTCAGCAGCTGCCACCGTCTTCTGTGCATCTCGGAGCCTCTGGCGACGAGCAAGACTTGCCAAGGTGGGAGGCATCAGGACCAAGTCAAAACCCAGGCAAGTTGTCCTGGAACGCTTTCCATTCGCTTGCCGAGAGTGAATTCGAGGCAGGAGAGCGGCAGCCACCGTCCTCCGGCAGTCGGAAGGCTTGGCACACAAGCCCGCTTCTTTGCGGCTTCGTTCTTCGCCTCTTCCAAGCAACCGCGATCTCTGCTTCTCGGAGGCGAAGAAGCGGCTAATTCGCGCACAGCTCAGTAGAGCGCCAGCGGAGCGCTCCGGAGCGCCGCTTCAAGCCGAAAGACGCCGGGAAGCGGCACTTTCCTCCGGATAGCTCTGGAGCCGCGCTTCTGCTTCTCTAGTCATCTCTAGCTTAGCGAAAAGCTTTCCCACTCCATTTGGCAAGGGGAGAGTGTACCTGCACTGCACACTAACCGCGGTTTGCAAAGAAAGAGGATTTGCTGCACATTCCAAGGACACGGCTCTTTCCGAGGCAATCTGCAACCTGCTGTCAGATGGAAGTGCTCTCTGCCCTCTCCTGCCCAGCTGTAGGTACTAGCGGGCACTTTCCCGCCTGGCCGAGGCAAACAACCTCGAGAGATGGCACAGAGCATAAGTGGAGCACAGATGCTCAAAAGCAGCAAAGCTGAAGAGCCTGGCTCAGCTTCACTAGTGTGCAATTGACTGACTGCGAAAAACAAAGCAGCAGAGCACCGGGCTTCTGGGCGCTGTGAAGGCAATTGCCAAAACCAGGCAGCTGCTCCTTCCCAAGCACAGGCAGCTGCCTATGTTCTTGCTTGTCGACAAACTCACCGCTGCCCTTCTTTTCAGCAGCTGCCACCGTCTTCTGTGCATCTCGGAGCCTCTGGCGACGAGCAAGACTTGCCAAGGTGGGATGCATCAGGACCAAGTCAAAACCCAGGCAAGTTGTCCTGGAACGCTTTCCATTCGCTTGCCGAGAGTGAATTCAACAGGCAGGAGAGCGGCAGCTACCACCGTCCTCCAGCAGTCGGAAGGCTTGGCACACAAGCCTGCTTCTTTGCGGCTTCGTTCTTCGCCTCTTCCAAGCAACCGCGATCTCTGCTTCTCGGAGGCGAAGAAGCGGCTAATTCGCGCACAGCTCAGTAGAGCGGCAGCGGAGCGCTCCGGAGCGCCGCTTCAAGCCGAAAGACGCCGGGAAGCGGCACTTTCCTCCGGATAGCTCCGGAGCCGCGCTTCTGCTTCTCTAGTCATCTCTAGCTTAGCGAAAAGCTTTCCCACTCCAGTTGGCAAGGGGAGAGCGTACCTGCACTGCACACTAACCGCGGTTTGCAAAGAAAGAGGATTTGCTGCACATTCCAAGGACACGGCTCTTTCCGAGGCAATCTGCAACCTGCTGTCAGATGGAAGTGCTCTCTGCCCTCTCCTGCCCAGCTCTAGGTACTAGCGGGCACTTTCCAGCCTGGCCGAGGCAAACAACCTCCAGAGATGGCACAGAGCATAAGTGGAGCACAGATGCTCAAAAGCAGCAAAGCTGAAGAGCCTGGCTCAGCTTCACTAGTGTGCAATTGACTGACTGCGAAAAACAAAGCAGCAGAGCACCGGGCTTCTGGGCGCTGTGAAGGCAATTGCCAAAACCAGGCAGCTGCTCCTTCCCAAGCACAGGCAGCTGCCTATGTTCTTGCTTGTCGACAAACTCACCGCTGCCCTTCTTTTCAGCAGCTGCCACCGTCTTCTGTGCATCTCGGAGCCTCTGGCGACGAGCAAGACTTGCCAAGGTGGGAGGCATCAGGACCAAGTCAAAACCCAGGCAAGTTGTCCTGGAACGCTTTCCATTCGCTTGCCGAGAGTGAATTCAAGAGGCAGGAGAGCGGCAGCCACCGTCCTCCAGCAGTCGGAAGGCTTGGCACACAAGCCCGCTTCTTTGCGCCTTCGTTCTTCGCCTCTTCCAAGCAACCGCGATCTCTGCTTCTCGGAGGCGAAGAAGCGGCTAATTCGCGCACAGCTCAGTAGAGCGGCAGCGGAGCGCTCCGGAGCGCCGCTTCAAGCCGAAAGACGCCGGGAAGCGGCACTTTCCTCCGGATAGCTCCGGAGCCGCGCTTCTGCTTCTCTAGTCATCTCTAGCTTAGCGAAAAGCTTTCCCACTCCAGTTGGCAAGGGGAGAGTGTACCTGCACTGCACACTAACCGCGGTTTGCAAAGAAAGAGGATTTGCTGCACATTCCAAGGACACGGCTCTTTCCGAGGCAATCTGCAACCTGCTGTCAGATGGAAGTGCTCTCTGCCCTCTCCTGCCCAGCTCTAGGTACTAGCGGGCACTTTCCAGCCTGGCCGAGGCAAACAACCTCCAGAGATGTCACAGAGCATAAGTGGAGCACAGATGCTCAAAAGCAGCAAAGCTGAAGAGCCTGGCTCAGCTTCACTAGTGTGCAATTGACTGACTGCGAAAAACAAAGCAGCAGAGCACCGGGCTTCTGGGCGCTGTGAAGGCAATTGCCAAAACCAGGCAGCTGCTCCTTCCCAAGCACAGGCAGCTGCCTATGTTCTTGCTTGTCGACAAACTCACCGCTGCCCTTCTTTTCAGCAGCTGCCACCGTCTTCTGTGCATCTCGGAGCCTCTGGCGACGAGCAAGACTTGCCAAGGTGGGACGCATCAGGACCAAGTCAAAACCCAGGCAAGTTGTCCTGGAACGCTTTCCATTCGCTTGCCGAGAGTGAATTCGAGGCAGGAGAGCGGCAGCCACCGTCCTCCGGCAGTCGGAAGGCTTGGCACACAAGCCCGCTTCTTTGCGGCTTCGTTCTTCGCCTCTTCCAAGCAACCGCGATCTCTGCTTCTCGGAGGCGAAGAAGCGGCTAATTCGCGCACAGCTCAGTAGAGCGCCAGCGGAGCGCTCCGGAGCGCCGCTTCAAGCCGAAAGACGCCGGGAAGCGGCACTTTCCTCCGGATAGCTCCGGAGCCGCGCTTCTGCTTCTCTAGTCATCTCTAGCTTAGCGAAAAGCTTTCCCACTCCAGTTGGCAAGGGGAGAGCGTACCTGCACTGCACACTAACCGCGGTTTGCAAAGAAAGAGGATTTGCTGCACATTCCAAGGACACGGCTCTTTCCGAGGCTATCTGCAACCTACTGTCAGATGGAAGTGCTCTCTGCCCTCTCCTGCCCAGCTCTAGGTACTAGCGGGCACTTTCCCGCCTGGCCGAGGCAAACAACCTCCAGAGATGTCACAGAGCCTAAGTGGAGCACAGATGCTCAAAAGCAGCAAAGCTGAAGAGCCTGGCTCAGCTTCACTAGTGTGCAATTGACTGACTGCGAAAAACAAAGCAGCAGAGCACCGGGCTTCTGGGCGCTGTGAAGGCAATTGCCAAAACCAGGCAGCTGCTCCTTCCCAAGCACAGGCAGCTGCCTATGTTCTTGCTTGTCGACAAACTCACCGCTGCCCTTCTTTTCAGCAGCTGCCACCGTCTTCTGTGCATCTCGGAGCCTCTGGCGACGAGCAAGACTTGCCAAGGTGGGACGCATCAGGACCAAGTCAAAACCCAGGCAAGTTGTCCTGGAACGCTTTCCATTCGCTTGCTGGGAGTGAATTCAACAGGCAGGAGAGCGGCAGCTACCACCGTCCTCCAGCAGTCGGAAGGCTTGGCACACAAGCCCGCTTCTTTGCGGCTTCGTTCTTCGCCTCTTCCAAGCAACCGCGATCTCTGCTTCTCGGAGGCGAAGAAGCGGCTAATTCGCGCACAGCTCAGTAGAGCGGCAGCGCAGCGCTCCGGAGCGCCGCTTCAAGCCGAAAGACGCCGGGAAGCGGCACTTTCCTCCGGATAGCTCCGGAGCCGCGCTTCTGCTTCTCTAGTCATCTCTAGCTTAGCGAAAAGCTTTCCCACTCCAGTTGGCAAGGGGAGAGCGTACCTGCACTGCACACTAACCGCGGTTTGCAAAGAAAGAGGATTTGCTGCACATTCCAAGGACACGGCTCTTTCCGAGGCAATCTGCAACCTGCTGTCAGATGGAAGTGCTCTCTGCCCTCTCTTGCCCAGCTGTAGGTACTAGCGGGCACTTTCCCGCCTGGCCGAGGCAAACAACCTCGAGAGATGTCACAGAGCATAAGTGGAGCACAGATGCTCAAAAGCAGCAAAGCTGAAGAGCCTGGCTCAGCTTCACTAGTGTGCAATTGACTGACTGCGAAAAACAAAGCAGCAGAGCACCGGGCTTCTGGGCGCTGTGAAGGCAATTGCCAAAACCAGGCAGCTGCTCCTTCCCAAGCACAGGCAGCTGCCTATGTTCTTGCTTGTTGACAAACTCACCGCTGCCCTTCTTTTCAGCAGCTGCCACCGTCTTCTGTGCATCTCGGAGCCTCTGGCGACGAGCAAGACTTGCCAAGGTGGGACGCATCAGGACCAAGTCAAAACCCAGGCAAGTTGTCCTGGAACGCTTTCCATTCGCTTGCTGGGAGTGAATTCAACAGGCAGGAGAGCGGCAGCTACCACCGTCCTCCAGCAGTCGGAAGGCTTCGCACGCAAGCCCGCTTCTTTGCGGCTTCGTTCTTCGCCTCTTCCAAGCAACCGCGATCTCTGCTTCTCGGAGGCGAAGAAGCGGCTAATTCGCGCACAGCTCAGTAGAGCGGCAGCGGAGCGCTCCGGAGCGCCGCTTCAAGCCGAAAGACGCCGGGAAGCGGCACTTTCCTCCGGATAGCTCCGGAGCCGCGCTTCTGCTTCTCTAGTCATCGCTAGCTTAGCGAAAAGCTTTCCCACTCCAGTTGGCAAGGGGGAGAGCGTACCTGCACTGCACACTAACCGCGGTTTGCAAAGAAAGAGGATTTGCTGCACATTCCAAGGACACGGCTCTTTCCGAGGCTATCTGCAACCTGCTGTCAGATGGACGTGCTCTCTGCCCTCTCCTGCCCAGCTCTAGGTACTAGCGGGCACTTGCCAGCCTGGCCGAGGCAAACAACCTCGAGAGATGGCACAGAGCATAAGTGGAGCACAGATGCTCAAAAGCAGCAAAGCTGAAGAGCCTGGCTCAGCTTCACTAGTGTGCAATTGACTGACTGCGAAAAACAAAGCAGCAGAGCACCGGGCTTCTGGGCGCTGTGAAGGCAATTGCCAAAACCAGGCAGCTGCTCCTTCCCAAGCACAGGCAGCTGCCTATGTTCTTGCTTGTCGACAAACTCACCGCTGCCCTTCTTTTCAGCAGCTGCCACCGTCTTCTGTGCATCTCGGAGCCTCTGGCGACGAGCAAGACTTGCCAAGGTGGGAGGCATCAGGACCAAGTCAAAACCCAGGCAAGTTGTCCTGGAACGCTTTCCATTCGCTTGCCGAGAGTGAATTCAAGAGGCAGGAGAGCGGCAGCCACCGTCCTCCGGCAGTCGGAAGGCTTCGCACACAAGCCCGCTTCTTTGCGGCTTCGTTCTTCGCCTCTTCCAAGCAACCGCGATCTCTGCTTCTCGGAGGCGAAGAAGCGGCTAATTCGCGCACAGCTCAGTAGAGCGGCAGCGGAGCGCTCCGGAGCGCCGCTTCAAGCCGAAAGACGCCGGGAAGCGGCACTTTCCTCCGGATAGCTCTGGAGCCGCGCTTCTGCTTCTCTAGTCATCTCTAGCTTAGCGAAAAGCTTTCCCACTCCATTTGGCAAGGGGAGAGTGTACCTGCACTGCACACTAACCGCGGTTTGCAAAGAAAGAGGATTTGCTGCACATTCCAAGGACACGGCTCTTTCCGAGGCAATCTGCAACCTGCTGTCAGATGGAAGTGCTCTCTGCCCTCTCCTGCCCAGCTGTAGGTACTAGCGGGCACTTTCCCGCCTGGCCGAGGCAAACAACCTCGAGAGATGGCACAGAGCATAAGTGGAGCACAGATGCTCAAAAGCAGCAAAGCTGAAGAGCCTGGCTCAGCTTCACTAGTGTGCAATTGACTGACTGCGAAAAACAAAGCAGCAGAGCACCGGGCTTCTGGGCGCTGTGAAGGCAATTGCCAAAACCAGGCAGCTGCTCCTTCCCAAGCACAGGCAGCTGCCTATGTTCTTGCTTGTCGACAAACTCACCGCTGCCCTTCTTTTCAGCAGCTGCCACCGTCTTCTGTGCATCTCGGAGCCTCTGGCGACGAGCAAGACTTGCCAAGGTGGGATGCATCAGGACCAAGTCAAAACCCAGGCAAGTTGTCCTGGAACGCTTTCCATTCGCTTGCCGAGAGTGAATTCAACAGGCAGGAGAGCGGCAGCTACCACCGTCCTCCAGCAGTCGGAAGGCTTGGCACACAAGCCCGCTTCTTTGCGGCTTCGTTCTTCGCCTCTTCCAAGCAACCGCGATCTCTGCTTCTCGGAGGCGAAGAAGCGGCTAATTCGCGCACAGCTCAGTAGAGCGGCGGCGCAGCGCTCCGGAGCGCCGCTTCAAGCCGAAAGACGCCGGGAAGCGGCACTTTCCTCCGGATAGCTCCGGAGCCGCGCTTCTGCTTCTCTAGTCATCTCTAGCTTAGCGAAAAGCTTTCCCACTCCAGTTGGCAAGGGGAGAGCGTACCTGCACTGCACACTAACCGCGGTTTGCAAAGAAAGAGGATTTGCTGCACATTCCAAGGACACGGCTCTTTCCGAGGCTATCTGCAACCTGCTGTCAGATGGACGTGCTCTCTGCCCTCTCCTGCCCAGCTCTAGGTACTAGCGGGCACTTTCCCGCCTGGGCGGGGCAAACAACCTCGAGAGATGTCACAGAGCATAAGTGGAGCACAGATGCTCAAAAGCAGCAAAGCTGAAGAGCCTGGCTCAGCTTCACTAGTGTGCAATTGACTGACTGCGAAAAACAAAGCAGCAGAGCACCGGGCTTCTGGGCGCTGTGAAGGCAATTGCCAAAACCAGGCAGCTGCTCCTTCCCAAGCACAGGCAGCTGCCTATGTTCTTGCTTGTCGACAAACTCACCGCTGCCCTTCTTTTCAGCAGCTGCCACCGTCTTCTGTGCATCTCGGAGCCTCTGGCGACGAGCAAGACTTGCCAAGGTGGGAGGCATCAGGACCAAGTCAAAACCCAGGCAAGTTGTCCTGGAACGCTTTCCATTCGCTTGCCGAGAGTGAATTCGAGGCAGGAGAGCGGCAGCCACCGTCCTCCGGCAGTCGGAAGGCTTCGCACACAAGCCCGCTTCTTTGCGGCTTCGTTCTTCGCCTCTTCCAAGCAACCGCGATCTCTGCTTCTCGGAGGCGAAGAAGCGGCTAATTCGCGCACAGCTCAGTAGAGCGGCAGCGGAGCGCTCCGGAGCGCCGCTTCAAGCCGAAAGACGCCGGGAAGCGGCACTTTCCTCCGGATAGCTCCGGAGCCGCGCTTCTGCTTCTCTAGTCATCTCTAGCTTAGCGAAAAGCTTTCCCACTCCATTTGGCAAGGGGAGAGCGTACCTGCACTGCACACTAACCGCGGTTTGCAAAGAAAGAGGATTTGCTGCACATTCCAAGGACACGGCTCTTTCCGAGGCAATCTGCAACCTGCTGTCAGATGGAAGTGCTCTCTGCCCTCTCTTGCCCAGCTGTAGGTACTAGCGGGCACTTTCCCGCCTGGCCGAGGCAAACAACCTCGAGAGATGTCACAGAGCATAAGTGGAGCACAGATGCTCAAAAGCAGCAAAGCTGAAGAGCCTGGCTCAGCTTCACTAGTGTGCAATTGACTGACTGCGAAAAACAAAGCAGCAGAGCACCGGGCTTCTGGGCGCTGTGAAGGCAATTGCCAAAACCAGGCAGCTGCTCCTTCCCAAGCACAGGCAGCTGCCTATGTTCTTGCTTGTCGACAAACTCACCGCTGCCCTTCTTTTCAGCAGCTGCCACCGTCTTCTGTGCATCTCGGAGCCTCTGGCGACGAGCAAGACTTGCCAAGGTGGGAGGCATCAGGACCAAGTCAAAACCCAGGCAAGTTGTCCTGGAACGCTTTCCATTCGCTTGCCGAGAGTGAATTCAACAGGCAGGAGAGCGGCAGCCACCGTCCTCCGGCAGTCGGAAGGCTTCGCACACAAGCCCGCTTCTTTGCGGCTTCGTTCTTCGCCTTTCCAAGCAACCGCGATCTCTGCTTCTCGGAGGCGAAGAAGCGGCTAATTCGCGCACAGCTCAGTAGAGCGGCAGCGCAGCGCTCCGGAGCGCCGCTTCAAGCCGAAAGACGCCGGGAAGCGGCACTTTCCTCCGGATAGCTCTGGAGCCGCGCTTCTGCTTCTCTAGTCATCTCTAGCTTAGCGAAAAGCTTTCCCACTCCATTTGGCAAGGGGAGAGTGGACCTGCACTGCACACTAACCGCGGTTTGCAAAGAAAGAGGATTTGCTGCACATTCCAAGGACACGGCTCTTTCCGAGGCAATCTGCAACCTGCTGTCAGATGGAAGTGCTCTCTGCCCTCTCCTGCCCAGCTCTAGGTACTAGCGGGCACTTTCCAGCCTGGGCAAACCACCTCGAGAGATGTCACAGAGCATAAGTGGAGCACAGATGCTCAAAAGCAGCAAAGCTGAAGAGCCTGGCTCAGCTTCACTAGTGTGCAATTGACTGACTGCGAAAAACAAAGCAGCAGAGCACCGGGCTTCTGGGCGCTGTGAAGGCAATTGCCAAAACCAGGCAGCTGCTCCTTCCCAAGAACAGGCAGCTGCCTATGTTCTTGCTTGTCGACAAACTCACCGCTGCCCTTCTTTTCAGCAGCTGCCACCGTCTTCTGTGCATCTCGGAGCCTCTGGCGACGAGCAAGACTTGCCAAGGTGGGAGGCATCCGGACCAAGTCAAAACCCAGGCAAGTTGTCCTGGAACGCTTTCCATTCGCTTGCCGAGAGTGAATTCAAGAGGCAGGAGAGCGGCAGCCACCGTCCTCCAGCAGTCGGAAGGCTTGGCACACAAGCCCGCTTCTTTGCGGCTTCGTTCTTCGCCTCTTCCAAGCAACCGCGATCTCTGCTTCTCGGAGGCGAAGAAGCGGCTAATTCGCGCACAGCTCAGTAGAGCGGCAGCGCAGCGCTCCGGAGCGCCGCTTCAAGCCGAAAGACGCCGGGAAGCGGCACTTTCCTCCGGATAGCTCCGGAGCCGCGCTTCTGCTTCTCTAGTCATCTCTAGCTTAGCGAAAAGCTTTCCCACTCCATTTGGCAAGGGGAGAGCGTACCTGCACTGCACACTAACCGCGGTTTGCAAAGAAAGAGGATTTCCTGCACATTCCAAGGACACGGCTCTTTCCGAGGCAATCTGCAACCTGCTGTCAGATGGAAGTGCTCTCTGCCCTCTCCTTCCCAGCTCTAGGTACTAGCGGGCACTTTCCAGCCTGGGCGAGGCAAACCACCTCGAGAGATGTCACAGAGCATAAGTGGAGCACAGATGCTCAAAAGCAGCAAAGCTGAAGAGCCTGGCTCAGCTTGACTAGTGTGCAATTGACTGACTGCGAAAAACAAAGCAGCAGAGCACCGGGCTTCTGGGCGCTGTGAAGGCAATTGCCAAAACCAGGCAGCTGCTCCTTCCCAAGCACAGGCAGCTGCCTATGTTCTTGCTTGTCGACAAACTCACCGCTGCCCTTCTTTTCAGCAGCTGCCACCGTCTTCTGTGCATCTCGGAGCCTCTGGCGACGAGCAAGACTTGCCAAGGTGGGAGGCATCAGGACCAAGTCAAAACCCAGGCAAGTTGTCCTGGAACGCTTTCCATTCGCTTGCCGAGAGTGAATTCAAGAGGCAGGAGAGCGGCAGCCACCGTCCTCCAGCAGTCGGAAGGCTTGGCACACAAGCCCGCTTCTTTGCGGCTTCGTTCTTCGCCTCTTCCAAGCAACCGCGATCTCTGCTTCTCGGAGGCGAAGAAGCGGCTAATTCGCGCACAGCTCAGTAGAGCGGCAGCGGAGCGCTCCGGAGCGCCGCTTCAAGCCGAAAGACGCCGGGAAGCGGCACTTTCCTCCGGATAGCTCCGGAGCCGCGCTTCTGCTTCTCTAGTCATCTCTAGCTTAGCGAAAAGCTTTCCCACTCCAGTTGGCAAGGGGAGAGCGTACCTGCACTGCACACTAACCGCGGTTTGCAAAGAAAGAGGATTTGCTGCACATTCCAAGGACACGGCTCTTTCCGAGGCAATCTGCAACCTGCTGTCAGATGGAAGTGCTCTCTGCCCTCTCCTGCCCAGCTCTAGGTACTAGCGGGCACTTGCCAGCCTGGCCGAGGCAAACAACCTCCAGAGATGTCACAGAGCATAAGTGGAGCACAGATGCTCAAAAGCAGCAAAGCTGAAGAGCCTGGCTCAGCTTCACTAGTGTGCAATTGACTGACTGCGAAAAACAAAGCAGCAGAGCACCGGGCTTCTGGGCGCTGTGAAGGCAATTGCCAAAACCAGGCAGCTGCTCCTTCCCAAGCACAGGCAGCTGCCTATGTTCTTGCTTGTCGACAAACTCACCGCTGCCCTTCTTTTCAGCAGCTGCCACCGTCTTCTGTGCATCTCGGAGCCTCTGGCGACGAGCAAGACTTGCCAAGGTGGGACGCATCAGGACCAAGTCAAAACCCAGGCAAGTTGTCCTGGAACGCTTTCCATTCGCTTGCCGAGAGTGAATTCAAGAGGCAGGAGAGCGGCAGCCACCGTCCTCCAGCAGTCGGAAGGCTTGGCACACAAGCCCGCTTCTTTGCGGCTTCGTTCTTCGCCTCTTCCAAGCAACCGCGATCTCTGCTTCTCGGAGGCGAAGAAGCGGCTAATTCGCGCACAGCTCAGTAGAGCGGCAGCGCAGCGCTCCGGAGCGCCGCTTCAAGCCGAAAGACGCCGGGAAGCGGCACTTTCCTCCGGATAGCTCCGGAGCCGCGCTTCTGCTTCTCTAGTCATCTCTAGCTTAGCGAAAAGCTTTCCCACTCCAGTTGGCAAGGGGAGAGCGTACCTGCACTGCACACTAACCGCGGTTTGCAAAGAAAGAGGATTTGCTGCACATTCCAAGGACACGGCTCTTTCCGAGGCAATCTGCAACCTGCTGTCAGATGGAAGTGCTCTCTGCCCTCTCCTGCCCAGCTCTAGGTACTAGCGGGCACTTTCCAGCCTGGGCGAGGCAAACCACCTCGAGAGATGTCACAGAGCATAAGTGGAGCACAGATGCTCAAAAGCAGCAAAGCTGAAGAGCCTGGCTCAGCTTGACTAGTGTGCAATTGACTGACTGCGAAAAACAAAGCAGCAGAGCACCGGGCTTCTGGGCGCTGTGAAGGCAATTGCCAAAACCAGGCAGCTGCTCCTTCCCAAGCACAGGCAGCTGCCTATGTTCTTGCTTGTCGACAAACTCACCGCTGCCCTTCTTTTCAGCAGCTGCCACCGTCTTCTGTGCATCTCGGAGCCTCTGGCGACGAGCAAGACTTGCCAAGGTGGGACGCATCAGGACCAAGTCAAAACCCAGGCAAGTTGTCCTGGAACGCTTTCCATTCGCTTGCCGAGAGTGAATTCAAGAGGCAGGAGAGCGGCAGCCACCGTCCTCCAGCAGTCGGAAGGCTTGGCACACAAGCCCGCTTCTTTGCGGCTTCGTTCTTCGCCTCTTCCAAGCAACCGCGATCTCTGCTTCTCGGAGGCGAAGAAGCGGCTAATTCGCGCACAGCTCAGTAGAGCGGCAGCGGAGCGCTCCGGAGCGCCGCTTCAAGCCGAAAGACGCCGGGAAGCGGCACTTTCCTCCGGATAGCTCCGGAGCCGCGCTTCTGCTTCTCTAGTCATCTCTAGCTTAGCGAAAAGCTTTCCCACTCCATTTGGCAAGGGGAGAGCGTACCTGCACTGCACACTAACCGCGGTTTGCAAAGAAAGAGGATTTGCTGCACATTCCAAGGACACGGCTCTTTCCGAGGCAATCTGCAACCTGCTGTCAGATGGAAGTGCTCTCTGCCCTCTCCTGCCCAGCTCTAGGTACTAGCGGGCACTTTCCAGCCTGGCCGAGGCAAACCACCTCGAGAGATGTCACAGAGCATAAGTGGAGCACAGATGCTCAAAAGCAGCAAAGCTGAAGAGCCTGGCTCAGCTTGACTAGTGTGCAATTGACTGACTGCGAAAAACAAAGCAGCAGAGCACCGGGCTTCTGGGCGCTGTGAAGGCAATTGCCAAAACCAGGCAGCTGCTCCTTCCCAAGCACAGGCAGCTGCCTATGTTCTTGCTTGTCGACAAACTCACCGCTGCCCTTCTTTTCAGCAGCTGCCACCGTCTTCTGTGCATCTCGGAGCCTCTGGCGACGAGCAAGACTTGCCAAGGTGGGAGGCATCAGGACCAAGTCAAAACCCAGGCAAGTTGTCCTGGAACGCTTTCCATTCGCTTGCCGAGAGTGAATTCAAGAGGCAGGAGAGCGGCAGCCACCGTCCTCCAGCAGTCGGAAGGCTTGGCACACAAGCCCGCTTCTTTGCGGCTTCGTTCTTCGCCTCTTCCAAGCAACCGCGATCTCTGCTTCTCGGAGGCGAAGAAGCGGCTAATTCGCGCACAGCTCAGTAGAGCGGCAGCGGAGCGCTCCGGAGCGCCGCTTCAAGCCGAAAGACGCCGGGAAGCGGCACTTTCCTCCGGATAGCTCCGGAGCCGCGCTTCTGCTTCTCTAGTCATCTCTAGCTTAGCGAAAAGCTTTCCCACTCCAGTTGGCAAGGGGAGAGCGTACCTGCACTGCACACTAACCGCGGTTTGCAAAGAAAGAGGATTTCCTGCACATTCCAAGGACACGGCTCTTTCCGAGGCAATCTGCAACCTGCTGTCAGATGGAAGTGCTCTCTGCCCTCTCCTGCCCAGCTCTAGCTACTAGCGGGCACTTGCCAGCCTGGGCGAGGCAAACCACCTCGAGAGATGTCACAGAGCATAAGTGGAGCACAGATGCTCAAAAGCAGCAAAGCTGAAGAGCCTGGCTCAGCTTCACTAGTGTGCAATTGACTGACTGCGAAAAACAAAGCAGCAGAGCACCGGGCTTCTGGGCGCTGTGAAGGCAATTGCCAAAACCAGGCAGCTGCTCCTTCCCAAGCACAGGCAGCTGCCTATGTTCTTGCTTGTCGACAAACTCACCGCTGCCCTTCTTTTCAGCAGCTGCCACCGTCTTCTGTGCATCTCGGAGCCTCTGGCGACGAGCAAGACTTGCCAAGGTGGGAGGCATCCGGACCAAGTCAAAACCCAGGCAAGTTGTCCTGGAACGCTTTCCATTCGCTTGCCGAGAGTGAATTCAAGAGGCAGGAGAGCGGCAGCCACCGTCCTCCAGCAGTCGGAAGGCTTGGCACACAAGCCCGCTTCTTTGCGGCTTCGTTCTTCGCCTCTTCCAAGCAACCGCGATCTCTGCTTCTCGGAGGCGAAGAAGCGGCTAATTCGCGCACAGCTCAGTAGAGCGGCAGCGGAGCGCTCCGGAGCGCCGCTTCAAGCCGAAAGACGCCGGGAAGCGGCACTTTCCTCCGGATAGCTCCGGAGCCGCACTTCTGCTTCTCTAGTCATCTCTAGCTTAGCGAAAAGCTTTCCCACTCCATTTGGCAAGGGGAGAGCGTACCTGCACTGCACACTAACCGCGGTTTGCAAAGAAAGAGGATTTGCTGCACATTCCAAGGACACGGCTCTTTCCGAGGCAATCTGCAACCTGCTGTCAGATGGAAGTGCTCTCTGCCCTCTCCTGCCCAGCTCTAGGTACTAGCGGGCACTTTCCAGCCTGGCCGAGGCAAACCACCTCGAGAGATGTCACAGAGCATAAGTGGAGCACAGATGCTCAAAAGCAGCAAAGCTGAAGAGCCTGGCTCAGCTTCACTAGTGTGCAATTGACTGACTGCGAAAAACAAAGCAGCAGAGCACCGGGCTTCTGGGCGCTGTGAAGGCAATTGCCAAAACCAGGCAGCTGCTCCTTCCCAAGCACAGGCAGCTGCCTATGTTCTTGCTTGTCGACAAACTCACCGCTGCCCTTCTTTTCAGCAGCTGCCACCGTCTTCTGTGCATCTCGGAGCCTCTGGCGACGAGCAAGACTTGCCAAGGTGGGAGGCATCAGGACCAAGTCAAAACCCAGGCAAGTTGTCCTGGAACGCTTTCCATTCGCTTGCCGAGAGTGAATTCAAGAGGCAGGAGAGCGGCAGCCACCGTCCTCCAGCAGTCGGAAGGCTTGGCACACAAGCCCGCTTCTTTGCGGCTTCGTTCTTCGCCTCTTCCAAGCAACCGCGATCTCTGCTTCTCGGAGGCGAAGAAGCGGCTAATTCGCGCACAGCTCAGTAGAGCGGCAGCGGAGCGCTCCGGAGCGCCGCTTCAAGCCGAAAGACGCCGGGAAGCGGCACTTTCCTCCGGATAGCTCCGGAGCCGCGCTTCTGCTTCTCTAGTCATCTCTAGCTTAGCGAAAAGCTTTCCCACTCCAGTTGGCAAGGGGAGAGCGTACCTGCACTGCACACTAACCGCGGTTTGCAAAGAAAGAGGATTTGCTGCACATTCCAAGGACACGGCTCTTTCCGAGGCAATCTGCAACCTGCTGTCAGATGGAAGTGCTCTCTGCCCTCTCCTGCCCAGCTCTAGGTACTAGCGGGCACTTGCCAGCCTGGCCGAGGCAAACCACCTCGAGAGATGTCACAGAGCATAAGTGGAGCACAGATGCTCAAAAGCAGCAAAGCTGAAGAGCCTGGCTCAGCTTCACTAGTGTGCAATTGACTGACTGCGAAAAACAAAGCAGCAGAGCACCGGGCTTCTGGGCGCTGTGAAGGCAATTGCCAAAACCAGGCAGCTGCTCCTTCCCAAGAACAGGCAGCTGCCTATGTTCTTGCTTGTCGACAAACTCACCGCTGCCCTTCTTTTCAGCAGCTGCCACCGTCTTCTGTGCATCTCGGAGCCTCTGGCGACGAGCAAGACTTGCCAAGGTGGGAGGCATCCGGACCAAGTCAAAACCCAGGCAAGTTGTCCTGGAACGCTTTCCATTCGCTTGCCGAGAGTGAATTCAAGAGGCAGGAGAGCGGCAGCCACCGTCCTCCAGCAGTCGGAAGGCTTGGCACACAAGCCCGCTTCTTTGCGGCTTCGTTCTTCGCCTCTTCCAAGCAACCGCGATCTCTGCTTCTCGGAGGCGAAGAAGCGGCTAATTCGCGCACAGCTCAGTAGAGCGGCAGCGGAGCGCTCCGGAGCGCCGCTTCAAGCCGAAAGACGCCGGGAAGCGGCACTTTCCTCCGGATAGCTCCGGAGCCGCGCTTCTGCTTCTCTAGTCATCTCTAGCTTAGCGAAAAGCTTTCCCACTCCAGTTGGCAAGGGGAGAGCGTACCTGCACTGCACACTAACCGCGGTTTGCAAAGAAAGAGGATTTCCTGCACATTCCAAGGACACGGCTCTTTCCGAGGCAATCTGCAACCTGCTGTCAGATGGAAGTGCTCTCTGCCCTCTCCTGCCCAGCTCTAGGTACTAGCGGGCACTTGCCAGCCTGGCCGAGGCAAACAACCTCCAGAGATGTCACAGAGCATAAGTGGAGCACAGATGCTCAAAAGCAGCAAAGCTGAAGAGCCTGGCTCAGCTTCACTAGTGTGCAATTGACTGACTGCGAAAAACAAAGCAGCAGAGCACCGGGCTTCTGGGCGCTGTGAAGGCAATTGCCAAAACCAGGCAGCTGCTCCTTCCCAAGCACAGGCAGCTGCCTATGTTCTTGCTTGTCGACAAACTCACCGCTGCCCTTCTTTTCAGCAGCTGCCACCGTCTTCTGTGCATCTCGGAGCCTCTGGCGACGAGCAAGACTTGCCAAGGTGGGAGGCATCAGGACCAAGTCAAAACCCAGGCAAGTTGTCCTGGAACGCTTTCCATTCGCTTGCCGAGAGTGAATTCAAGAGGCAGGAGAGCGGCAGCCACCGTCCTCCAGCAGTCGGAAGGCTTGGCACACAAGCCCGCTTCTTTGCGGCTTCGTTCTTCGCCTCTTCCAAGCAACCGCGATCTCTGCTTCTCGGAGGCGAAGAAGCGGCTAATTCGCGCACAGCTCAGTAGAGCGGCAGCGGAGCGCTCCGGAGCGCCGCTTCAAGCCGAAAGACGCCGGGAAGCGGCACTTTCCTCCGGATAGCTCCGGAGCCGCGCTTCTGCTTCTCTAGTCATCTCTAGCTTAGCGAAAAGCTTTCCCACTCCAGTTGGCAAGGGGAGAGCGTACCTGCACTGCACACTAACCGCGGTTTGCAAAGAAAGAGGATTTGCTGCACATTCCAAGGACACGGCTCTTTCCGAGGCAATCTGCAACCTGCTGTCAGATGGAAGTGCTCTCTGCCCTCTCCTGCCCAGCTCTAGGTACTAGCGGGCACTTTCCAGCCTGGGCGAGGCAAACCACCTCGAGAGATGTCACAGAGCATAAGTGGAGCACAGATGCTCAAAAGCAGCAAAGCTGAAGAGCCTGGCTCAGCTTGACTAGTGTGCAATTGACTGACTGCGAAAAACAAAGCAGCAGAGCACCGGGCTTCTGGGCGCTGTGAAGGCAATTGCCAAAACCAGGCAGCTGCTCCTTCCCAAGCACAGGCAGCTGCCTATGTTCTTGCTTGTCGACAAACTCACCGCTGCCCTTCTTTTCAGCAGCTGCCACCGTCTTCTGTGCATCTCGGAGCCTCTGGCGACGAGCAAGACTTGCCAAGGTGGGACGCATCAGGACCAAGTCAAAACCCAGGCAAGTTGTCCTGGAACGCTTTCCATTCGCTTGCCGAGAGTGAATTCAAGAGGCAGGAGAGCGGCAGCCACCGTCCTCCAGCAGTCGGAAGGCTTGGCACACAAGCCCGCTTCTTTGCGGCTTCGTTCTTCGCCTCTTCCAAGCAACCGCGATCTCTGCTTCTCGGAGGCGAAGAAGCGGCTAATTCGCGCAGAGCTCAGTAGAGCGGCAGCGCAGCGCTCCGGAGCGCCGCTTCAAGCCGAAAGACGCCGGGAAGCGGCACTTTCCTCCGGATAGCTCCGGAGCCGCGCTTCTGCTTCTCTAGTCATCTCTAGCTTAGCGAAAAGCTTTCCCACTCCATTTGGCAAGGGGAGAGCGTACCTGCACTGCACACTAAGTGCGGTTGGCAAAGAAAGAGGATTTGCTGCACATTCCAAGGACACGGCTCTTTCCGAGGCAATCTGCAACCTGCTGTCAGATGGAAGTGCTCTCTGCCCTCTCCTGCCCAGCTCTAGGTACTAGCGGGCACTTTCCAGCCTGGCCGAGGCAAACAACCTCGAGAGATGTCACAGAGCATAAGTGGAGCACAGATGCTCAAAAGCAGCAAAGCTGAAGAGCCTGGCTCAGCTTCACTAGTGTGCAATTGACTGACTGCGAAAAACAAAGCAGCAGAGCACCGGGCTTCTGGGCGCTGTGAAGGCAATTGCCAAAACCAGGCAGCTGCTCCTTCCCAAGCACAGGCAGCTGCCTATGTTCTTGCTTGTCGACAAACTCACCGCTGCCCTTCTTTTCAGCAGCTGCCACCGTCTTCTGTGCATCTCGGAGCCTCTGGCGACGAGCAAGACTTGCCAAGGTGGGAGGCATCAGGACCAAGTCAAAACCCAGGCAAGTTGTCCTGGAACGCTTTCCATTCGCTTGCCGAGAGTGAATTCAAGAGGCAGGAGAGCGGCAGCCACCGTCCTCCAGCAGTCGGAAGGCTTGGCACACAAGCCCGCTTCTTTGCGGCTTCGTTCTTCGCCTCTTCCAAGCAACCGCGATCTCTGCTTCTCGGAGGCGAAGAAGCGGCTAATTCGCGCACAGCTCAGTAGAGCGGCAGCGGAGCGCTCCGGAGCGCCGCTTCAAGCCGAAAGACGCCGGGAAGCGGCACTTTCCTCCGGATAGCTCCGGAGCCGCGCTTCTGCTTCTCTAGTCATCTCTAGCTTAGCGAAAAGCTTTCCCACTCCATTTGGCAAGGGGAGAGCGTACCTGCACTGCACACTAACCGCGGTTTGCAAAGAAAGAGGATTTGCTGCACATTCCAAGGACACGGCTCTTTCCGAGGCAATCTGCAACCTGCTGTCAGATGGAAGTGCTCTCTGCCCTCTCCTGCCCAGCTCTAGGTACTAGCGGGCACTTTCCAGCCTGGCCGAGGCAAACCACCTCGAGAGATGTCACAGAGCATAAGTGGAGCACAGATGCTCAAAAGCAGCAAAGCTGAAGAGCCTGGCTCAGCTTGACTAGTGTGCAATTGACTGACTGCGAAAAACAAAGCAGCAGAGCACCGGGCTTCTGGGCGCTGTGAAGGCAATTGCCAAAACCAGGCAGCTGCTCCTTCCCAAGCACAGGCAGCTGCCTATGTTCTTGCTTGTCGACAAACTCACCGCTGCCCTTCTTTTCAGCAGCTGCCACCGTCTTCTGTGCATCTCGGAGCCTCTGGCGACGAGCAAGACTTGCCAAGGTGGGAGGCATCAGGACCAAGTCAAAACCCAGGCAAGTTGTCCTGGAACGCTTTCCATTCGCTTGCCGAGAGTGAATTCAAGAGGCAGGAGAGCGGCAGCCACCGTCCTCCAGCAGTCGGAAGGCTTGGCACACAAGCCCGCTTCTTTGCGGCTTCGTTCTTCGCCTCTTCCAAGCAACCGCGATCTCTGCTTCTCGGAGGCGAAGAAGCGGCTAATTCGCGCACAGCTCAGTAGAGCGGCAGCGGAGCGCTCCGGAGCGCCGCTTCAAGCCGAAAGACGCCGGGAAGCGGCACTTTCCTCCGGATAGCTCCGGAGCCGCGCTTCTGCTTCTCTAGTCATCTCTAGCTTAGCGAAAAGCTTTCCCACTCCAGTTGGCAAGGGGAGAGCGTACCTGCACTGCACACTAACCGCGGTTTGCAAAGAAAGAGGATTTGCTGCACATTCCAAGGACACGGCTCTTTCCGAGGCAATCTGCAACCTGCTGTCAGATGGAAGTGCTCTCTGCCCTCTCCTGCCCAGCTCTAGGTACTAGCGGGCACTTGCCAGCCTGGCCGAGGCAAACCACCTCGAGAGATGTCACAGAGCATAAGTGGAGCACAGATGCTCAAAAGCAGCAAAGCTGAAGAGCCTGGCTCAGCTTGACTAGTGTGCAATTGACTGACTGCGAAAAACAAAGCAGCAGAGCACCGGGCTTCTGGGCGCTGTGAAGGCAATTGCCAAAACCAGGCAGCTGCTCCTTCCCAAGCACAGGCAGCTGCCTATGTTCTTGCTTGTCGACAAACTCACCGCTGCCCTTCTTTTCAGCAGCTGCCACCGTCTTCTGTGCATCTCGGAGCCTCTGGCGACGAGCAAGACTTGCCAAGGTGGGAGGCATCAGGACCAAGTCAAAACCCAGGCAAGTTGTCCTGGAACGCTTTCCATTCGCTTGCCGAGAGTGAATTCAAGAGGCAGGAGAGCGGCAGCCACCGTCCTCCAGCAGTCGGAAGGCTTGGCACACAAGCCCGCTTCTTTGCGGCTTCGTTCTTCGCCTCTTCCAAGCAACCGCGATCTCTGCTTCTCGGAGGCGAAGAAGCGGCTAATTCGCGCACAGCTCAGTAGAGCGGCAGCGGAGCGCTCCGGAGCGCCGCTTCAAGCCGAAAGACGCCGGGAAGCGGCACTTTCCTCCGGATAGCTCCGGAGCCGCGCTTCTGCTTCTCTAGTCATCTCTAGCTTAGCGAAAAGCTTTCCCACTCCATTTGGCAAGGGGAGAGCGTACCTGCACTGCACACTAACCGCGGTTTGCAAAGAAAGAGGATTTGCTGCACATTCCAAGGACACGGCTCTTTCCGAGGCAATCTGCAACCTGCTGTCAGATGGAAGTGCTCTCTGCCCTCTCCTGCCCAGCTCTAGGTACTAGCGGGCACTTTCCAGCCTGGGCGAGGCAAACCACCTCGAGAGATGTCACAGAGCATAAGTGGAGCACAGATGCTCAAAAGCAGCAAAGCTGAAGAGCCTGGCTCAGCTTGACTAGTGTGCAATTGACTGACTGCGAAAAACAAAGCAGCAGAGCACCGGGCTTCTGGGCGCTGTGAAGGCAATTGCCAAAACCAGGCAGCTGCTCCTTCCCAAGCACAGGCAGCTGCCTATGTTCTTGCTTGTCGACAAACTCACCGCTGCCCTTCTTTTCAGCAGCTGCCACCGTCTTCTGTGCATCTCGGAGCCTCTGGCGACGAGCAAGACTTGCCAAGGTGGGAGGCATCAGGACCAAGTCAAAACCCAGGCAAGTTGTCCTGGAACGCTTTCCATTCGCTTGCCGAGAGTGAATTCAAGAGGCAGGAGAGCGGCAGCCACCGTCCTCCAGCAGTCGGAAGGCTTGGCACACAAGCCCGCTTCTTTGCGGCTTCGTTCTTCGCCTCTTCCAAGCAACCGCGATCTCTGCTTCTCGGAGGCGAAGAAGCGGCTAATTCGCGCACAGCTCAGTAGAGCGGCAGCGGAGCGCTCCGGAGCGCCGCTTCAAGCCGAAAGACGCCGGGAAGCGGCACTTTCCTCCGGATAGCTCCGGAGCCGCGCTTCTGCTTCTCTAGTCATCTCTAGCTTAGCGAAAAGCTTTCCCACTCCATTTGGCAAGGGGAGAGCGTACCTGCACTGCACACTAAGTGCGGTTGGCAAAGAAAGAGGATTTGCTGCACATTCCAAGGACACGGCTCTTTCCGAGGCAATCTGCAACCTGCTGTCAGATGGAAGTGCTCTCTGCCCTCTCCTGCCCAGCTCTAGGTACTAGCGGGCACTTTCCAGCCTGGCCGAGGCAAACCACCTCGAGAGATGTCACAGAGCATAAGTGGAGCACAGATGCTCAAAAGCAGCAAAGCTGAAGAGCCTGGCTCAGCTTCACTAGTGTGCAATTGACTGACTGCGAAAAACAAAGCAGCAGAGCACCGGGCTTCTGGGCGCTGTGAAGGCAATTGCCAAAACCAGGCAGCTGCTCCTTCCCAAGCACAGGCAGCTGCCTATGTTCTTGCTTGTCGACAAACTCACCGCTGCCCTTCTTTTCAGCAGCTGCCACCGTCTTCTGTGCATCTCGGAGCCTCTGGCGACGAGCAAGACTTGCCAAGGTGGGAGGCATCAGGACCAAGTCAAAACCCAGGCAAGTTGTCCTGGAACGCTTTCCATTCGCTTGCCGAGAGTGAATTCAAGAGGCAGGAGAGCGGCAGCCACCGTCCTCCAGCAGTCGGAAGGCTTGGCACACAAGCCCGCTTCTTTGCGGCTTCGTTCTTCGCCTCTTCCAAGCAACCGCGATCTCTGCTTCTCGGAGGCGAAGAAGCGGCTAATTCGCGCACAGCTCAGTAGAGCGGCAGCGGAGCGCTCCGGAGCGCCGCTTCAAGCCGAAAGACGCCGGGAAGCGGCACTTTCCTCCGGATAGCTCCGGAGCCGCGCTTCTGCTTCTCTAGTCATCTCTAGCTTAGCGAAAAGCTTTCCCACTCCATTTGGCAAGGGGAGAGCGTACCTGCACTGCACACTAAGTGCGGTTGGCAAAGAAAGAGGATTTGCTGCACATTCCAAGGACACGGCTCTTTCCGAGGCAATCTGCAACCTGCTGTCAGATGGAAGTGCTCTCTGCCCTCTCCTGCCCAGCTCTAGGTACTAGCGGGCACTTTCCAGCCTGGCCGAGGCAAACAACCTCGAGAGATGTCACAGAGCATAAGTGGAGCACAGATGCTCAAAAGCAGCAAAGCTGAAGAGCCTGGCTCAGCTTCACTAGTGTGCAATTGACTGACTGCGAAAAACAAAGCAGCAGAGCACCGGGCTTCTGGGCGCTGTGAAGGCAATTGCCAAAACCAGGCAGCTGCTCCTTCCCAAGCACAGGCAGCTGCCTATGTTCTTGCTTGTCGACAAACTCACCGCTGCCCTTCTTTTCAGCAGCTGCCACCGTCTTCTGTGCATCTCGGAGCCTCTGGCGACGAGCAAGACTTGCCAAGGTGGGAGGCATCAGGACCAAGTCAAAACCCAGGCAAGTTGTCCTGGAACGCTTTCCATTCGCTTGCCGAGAGTGAATTCAAGAGGCAGGAGAGCGGCAGCCACCGTCCTCCAGCAGTCGGAAGGCTTGGCACACAAGCCCGCTTCTTTGCGGCTTCGTTCTTCGCCTCTTCCAAGCAACCGCGATCTCTGCTTCTCGGAGGCGAAGAAGTGGCTAATTCGCGCACAGCTCAGTAGAGCGGCAGCGGAGCGCTCCGGAGCGCCGCTTCAAGCCGAAAGACGCCGGGAAGCGGCACTTTCCTCCGGATAGCTCCGGAGCCGCGCTTCTGCTTCTCTAGTCATCTCTAGCTTAGCGAAAAGCTTTCCCACTCCATTTGGCAAGGGGAGAGCGTACCTGCACTGCACACTAACCGCGGTTTGCAAAGAAAGAGGATTTGCTGCACATTCCAAGGACACGGCTCTTTCCGAGGCAATCTGCAACCTGCTGTCAGATGGAAGTGCTCTCTGCCCTCTCCTGCCCAGCTCTAGGTACTAGCGGGCACTTGCCAGCCTGGCCGAGGCAAACAACCTCCAGAGATGTCACAGAGCATAAGTGGAGCACAGATGCTCAAAAGCAGCAAAGCTGAAGAGCCTGGCTCAGCTTCACTAGTGTGCAATTGACTGACTGCGAAAAACAAAGCAGCAGAGCACCGGGCTTCTGGGCGCTGTGAAGGCAATTGCCAAAACCAGGCAGCTGCTCCTTCCCAAGCACAGGCAGCTGCCTATGTTCTTGCTTGTCGACAAACTCACCGCTGCCCTTCTTTTCAGCAGCTGCCACCGTCTTCTGTGCATCTCGGAGCCTCTGGCGACGAGCAAGACTTGCCAAGGTGGGAGGCATCAGGACCAAGTCAAAACCCAGGCAAGTTGTCCTGGAACGCTTTCCATTCGCTTGCCGAGAGTGAATTCAAGAGGCAGGAGAGCGGCAGCCACCGTCCTCCAGCAGTCGGAAGGCTTGGCACACAAGCCCGCTTCTTTGCGGCTTCGTTCTTCGCCTCTTCCAAGCAACCGCGATCTCTGCTTCTCGGAGGCGAAGAAGTGGCTAATTCGCGCACAGCTCAGTAGAGCGGCAGCGGAGCGCTCCGGAGCGCCGCTTCAAGCCGAAAGACGCCGGGAAGCGGCACTTTCCTCCGGATAGCTCCGGAGCCGCGCTTCTGCTTCTCTAGTCATCTCTAGCTTAGCGAAAAGCTTTCCCACTCCAGTTGGCAAGGGGAGAGCGTACCTGCACTGCACACTAACCGCGGTTTGCAAAGAAAGAGGATTTGCTGCACATTCCAAGGACACGGCTCTTTCCGAGGCAATCTGCAACCTGCTGTCAGATGGAAGTGCTCTCTGCCCTCTCCTGCCCAGCTCTAGGTACTAGCGGGCACTTGCCAGCCTGGCCGAGGCAAACAACCTCCAGAGATGTCACAGAGCATAAGTGGAGCACAGATGCTCAAAAGCAGCAAAGCTGAAGAGCCTGGCTCAGCTTCACTAGTGTGCAATTGACTGACTGCGAAAAACAAAGCAGCAGAGCACCGGGCTTCTGGGCGCTGTGAAGGCAATTGCCAAAACCAGGCAGCTGCTCCTTCCCAAGCACAGGCAGCTGCCTATGTTCTTGCTTGTCGACAAACTCACCGCTGCCCTTCTTTTCAGCAGCTGCCACCGTCTTCTGTGCATCTCGGAGCCTCTGGCGACGAGCAAGACTTGCCAAGGTGGGAGGCATCAGGACCAAGTCAAAACCCAGGCAAGTTGTCCTGGAACGCTTTCCATTCGCTTGCCGAGAGTGAATTCAAGAGGCAGGAGAGCGGCAGCCACCGTCCTCCAGCAGTCGGAAGGCTTGGCACACAAGCCCGCTTCTTTGCGGCTTCGTTCTTCGCCTCTTCCAAGCAACCGCGATCTCTGCTTCTCGGAGGCGAAGAAGTGGCTAATTCGCGCACAGCTCAGTAGAGCGGCAGCGGAGCGCTCCGGAGCGCCGCTTCAAGCCGAAAGACGCCGGGAAGCGGCACTTTCCTCCGGATAGCTCCGGAGCCGCGCTTCTGCTTCTCTAGTCATCTCTAGCTTAGCGAAAAGCTTTCCCACTCCATTTGGCAAGGGGAGAGCGTACCTGCACTGCACACTAACCGCGGTTTGCAAAGAAAGAGGATTTGCTGCACATTCCAAGGACACGGCTCTTTCCGAGGCAATCTGCAACCTGCTGTCAGATGGAAGTGCTCTCTGCCCTCTCCTGCCCAGCTCTAGGTACTAGCGGGCACTTGCCAGCCTGGCCGAGGCAAACAACCTCCAGAGATGTCACAGAGCATAAGTGGAGCACAGATGCTCAAAAGCAGCAAAGCTGAAGAGCCTGGCTCAGCTTCACTAGTGTGCAATTGACTGACTGCGAAAAACAAAGCAGCAGAGCACCGGGCTTCTGGGCGCTGTGAAGGCAATTGCCAAAACCAGGCAGCTGCTCCTTCCCAAGCACAGGCAGCTGCCTATGTTCTTGCTTGTCGACAAACTCACCGCTGCCCTTCTTTTCAGCAGCTGCCACCGTCTTCTGTGCATCTCGGAGCCTCTGGCGACGAGCAAGACTTGCCAAGGTGGGAGGCATCAGGACCAAGTCAAAACCCAGGCAAGTTGTCCTGGAACGCTTTCCATTCGCTTGCCGAGAGTGAATTCAAGAGGCAGGAGAGCGGCAGCCACCGTCCTCCAGCAGTCTGAAGGCTTGGCACACAAGCCCGCTTCTTTGCGGCTTCGTTCTTCGCCTCTTCCAAGCAACCGCGATCTCTGCTTCTCGGAGGCGAAGAAGCGGCTAATTCGCGCACAGCTCAGTAGAGCGGCAGCGGAGCGCTCCGGAGCGCCGCTTCAAGCCGAAAGACGCCGGGAAGCGGCACTTTCCTCCGGATAGCTCCGGAGCCGCGCTTCTGCTTCTCTAGTCATCTCTAGCTTAGCGAAAAGCTTTCCCACTCCAGTTGGCAAGGGGAGAGCGTACCTGCACTGCACACTAACCGCGGTTTGCAAAGAAAGAGGATTTGCTGCACATTCCAAGGACACGGCTCTTTCCGAGGCAATCTGCAACCTGCTGTCAGATGGAAGTGCTCTCTGCCCTCTCCTGCCCAGCTCTAGGTACTAGCGGGCACTTTCCAGCCTGGCCGAGGCAAACCACCTCGAGAGATGTCACAGAGCATAAGTGGAGCACAGATGCTCAAAAGCAGCAAAGCTGAAGAGCCTGGCTCAGCTTCACTAGTGTGCAATTGACTGACTGCGAAAAACAAAGCAGCAGAGCACCGGGCTTCTGGGCGCTGTGAAGGCAATTGCCAAAACCAGGCAGCTGCTCCTTCCCAAGCACAGGCAGCTGCCTATGTTCTTGCTTGTCGACAAACTCACTGCTGCCCTTCTTTTCAGCAGCTGCCACCGTCTTCTGTGCATCTCGGAGCCTCTGGCGACGAGCAAGACTTGCCAAGGTGGGAGGCATCAGGACCAAGTCAAAACCCAGGCAAGTTGTCCTGGAACGCTTTCCATTCGCTTGCCGAGAGTGAATTCAAGAGGCAGGAGAGCGGCAGCCACCGTCCTCCAGCAGTCGGAAGGCTTGGCACACAAGCCCGCTTCTTTGCGGCTTCGTTCTTCGCCTCTTCCAAGCAACCGCGATCTCTGCTTCTCGGAGGCGAAGAAGCGGCTAATTCGCGCACAGCTCAGTAGAGCGGCAGCGCAGCGCTCCGGAGCGCCGCTTCAAGCCGAAAGACGCCGGGAAGCGGCACTTTCCTCCGGATAGCTCCGGAGCCGCGCTTCTGCTTCTCTAGTCATCTCTAGCTTAGCGAAAAGCTTTCCCACTCCATTTGGCAAGGGGAGAGCGTACCTGCACTGCACACTAAGTGCGGTTGGCAAAGAAAGAGGATTTGCTGCACATTCCAAGGACACGGCTCTTTCCGAGGCAATCTGCAACCTGCTGTCAGATGGAAGTGCTCTCTGCCCTCTCCTGCCCAGCTCTAGGTACTAGCGGGCACTTTCCAGCCTGGCCGAGGCAAACCACCTCGAGAGATGTCACAGAGCATAAGTGGAGCACAGATGCTCAAAAGCAGCAAAGCTGAAGAGCCTGGCTCAGCTTCACTAGTGTGCAATTGACTGACTGCGAAAAACAAAGCAGCAGAGCACCGGGCTTCTGGGCGCTGTGAAGGCAATTGCCAAAACCAGGCAGCTGCTCCTTCCCAAGCACAGGCAGCTGCCTATGTTCTTGCTTGTCGACAAACTCACCGCTGCCCTTCTTTTCAGCAGCTGCCACCGTCTTCTGTGCATCTCGGAGCCTCTGGCGACGAGCAAGACTTGCCAAGGTGGGAGGCATCCGGACCAAGTCAAAACCCAGGCAAGTTGTCCTGGAACGCTTTCCATTCGCTTGCCGAGAGTGAATTCAAGAGGCAGGAGAGCGGCAGCCACCGTCCTCCAGCAGTCGGAAGGCTTGGCACACAAGCCCGCTTCTTTGCGGCTTCGTTCTTCGCCTCTTCCAAGCAACCGCGATCTCTGCTTCTCGGAGGCGAAGAAGCGGCTAATTCGCGCACAGCTCAGTAGAGCGGCAGCGGAGCGCTCCGGAGCGCCGCTTCAAGCCGAAAGACGCCGGGAAGCGGCACTTTCCTCCGGATAGCTCCGGAGCCGCGCTTCTGCTTCTCTAGTCATCTCTAGCTTAGCGAAAAGCTTTCCCACTCCATTTGGCAAGGGGAGAGCGTACCTGCACTGCACACTAACCGCGGTTTGCAAAGAAAGAGGATTTGCTGCACATTCCAAGGACACGGCTCTTTCCGAGGCAATCTGCAACCTGCTGTCAGATGGAAGTGCTCTCTGCCCTCTCCGTCCCAGCTCTAGGTACTAGCGGGCACTTTCCAGCCTGGGCGAGGCAAACCACCTCGAGAGATGTCACAGAGCATAAGTGGAGCACAGATGCTCAAAAGCAGCAAAGCTGAAGAGCCTGGCTCAGCTTCACTAGTGTGCAATTGACTGACTGCGAAAAACAAAGCAGCAGAGCACCGGGCTTCTGGGCGCTGTGAAGGCAATTGCCAAAACCAGGCAGCTGCTCCTTCCCAAGCACAGGCAGCTGCCTATGTTCTTGCTTGTCGACAAACTCACCGCTGCCCTTCTTTTCAGCAGCTGCCACCGTCTTCTGTGCATCTCGGAGCCTCTGGCGACGAGCAAGACTTGCCAAGGTGGGAGGCATCAGGACCAAGTCAAAACCCAGGCAAGTTGTCCTGGAACGCTTTCCATTCGCTTGCCGAGAGTGAATTCAAGAGGCAGGAGAGCGGCAGCCACCGTCCTCCAGCAGTCGGAAGGCTTGGCACACAAGCCCGCTTCTTTGCGGCTTCGTTCTTCGCCTCTTCCAAGCAACCGCGATCTCTGCTTCTCGGAGGCGAAGAAGCGGCTAATTCGCGCACAGCTCAGTAGAGCGGCAGCGGAGCGCTCCGGAGCGCCGCTTCAAGCCGAAAGACGCCGGGAAGCGGCACTTTCCTCCGGATAGCTCCGGAGCCGCGCTTCTGCTTCTCTAGTCATCTCTAGCTTAGCGAAAAGCTTTCCCACTCCATTTGGCAAGGGGAGAGCGTACCTGCACTGCACACTAAGTGCGGTTGGCAAAGAAAGAGGATTTGCTGCACATTCCAAGGACACGGCTCTTTCCGAGGCAATCTGCAACCTGCTGTCAGATGGAAGTGCTCTCTGCCCTCTCCTGCCCAGCTCTAGGTACTAGCGGGCACTTTCCAGCCTGGCCGAGGCAAACCACCTCGAGAGATGTCACAGAGCATAAGTGGAGCACAGATGCTCAAAAGCAGCAAAGCTGAAGAGCCTGGCTCAGCTTCACTAGTGTGCAATTGACTGACTGCGAAAAACAAAGCAGCAGAGCACCGGGCTTCTGGGCGCTGTGAAGGCAATTGCCAAAACCAGGCAGCTGCTCCTTCCCAAGCACAGGCAGCTGCCTATGTTCTTGCTTGTCGACAAACTCACCGCTGCCCTTCTTTTCAGCAGCTGCCACCGTCTTCTGTGCATCTCGGAGCCTCTGGCGACGAGCAAGACTTGCCAAGGTGGGAGGCATCAGGACCAAGTCAAAACCCAGGCAAGTTGTCCTGGAACGCTTTCCATTCGCTTGCCGAGAGTGAATTCAAGAGGCAGGAGAGCGGCAGCCACCGTCCTCCAGCAGTCGGAAGGCTTGGCACACAAGCCCGCTTCTTTGCGGCTTCGTTCTTCGCCTCTTCCAAGCAACCGCGATCTCTGCTTCTCGGAGGCGAAGAAGCGGCTAATTCGCGCACAGCTCAGTAGAGCGGCAGCGGAGCGCTCCGGAGCGCCGCTTCAAGCCGAAAGACGCCGGGAAGCGGCACTTTCCTCCGGATAGCTCCGGAGCCGCGCTTCTGCTTCTCTAGTCATCTCTAGCTTAGCGAAAAGCTTTCCCACTCCATTTGGCAAGGGGAGAGCGTACCTGCACTGCACACTAAGTGCGGTTGGCAAAGAAAGAGGATTTGCTGCACATTCCAAGGACACGGCTCTTTCCGAGGCAATCTGCAACCTGCTGTCAGATGGAAGTGCTCTCTGCCCTCTCCTGCCCAGCTCTAGGTACTAGCGGGCACTTTCCAGCCTGGCCGAGGCAAACAACCTCGAGAGATGTCACAGAGCATAAGTGGAGCACAGATGCTCAAAAGCAGCAAAGCTGAAGAGCCTGGCTCAGCTTCACTAGTGTGCAATTGACTGACTGCGAAAAACAAAGCAGCAGAGCACCGGGCTTCTGGGCGCTGTGAAGGCAATTGCCAAAACCAGGCAGCTGCTCCTTCCCAAGCACAGGCAGCTGCCTATGTTCTTGCTTGTCGACAAACTCACCGCTGCCCTTCTTTTCAGCAGCTGCCACCGTCTTCTGTGCATCTCGGAGCCTCTGGCGACGAGCAAGACTTGCCAAGGTGGGAGGCATCAGGACCAAGTCAAAACCCAGGCAAGTTGTCCTGGAACGCTTTCCATTCGCTTGCCGAGAGTGAATTCAAGAGGCAGGAGAGCGGCAGCCACCGTCCTCCAGCAGTCGGAAGGCTTGGCACACAAGCCCGCTTCTTTGCGGCTTCGTTCTTCGCCTCTTCCAAGCAACCGCGATCTCTGCTTCTCGGAGGCGAAGAAGCGGCTAATTCGCGCACAGCTCAGTAGAGCGGCAGCGGAGCGCTCCGGAGCGCCGCTTCAAGCCGAAAGACGCCGGGAAGCGGCACTTTCCTCCGGATAGCTCCGGAGCCGCGCTTCTGCTTCTCTAGTCATCTCTAGCTTAGCGAAAAGCTTTCCCACTCCATTTGGCAAGGGGAGAGCGTACCTGCACTGCACACTAACCGCGATTTGCAAAGAAAGAGGATTTGCTGCACATTCCAAGGACACGGCTCTTTCCGAGGCAATCTGCAACCTGCTGTCAGATGGAAGTGCTCTCTGCCCTCTCCTGCCCAGCTCTAGGTACTAGCGGGCACTTTCCAGCCTGGCCGAGGCAAACCACCTCGAGAGATGTCACAGAGCATAAGTGGAGCACAGATGCTCAAAAGCAGCAAAGCTGAAGAGCCTGGCTCAGCTTGACTAGTGTGCAATTGACTGACTGCGAAAAACAAAGCAGCAGAGCACCGGGCTTCTGGGCGCTGTGAAGGCAATTGCCAAAACCAGGCAGCTGCTCCTTCCCAAGCACAGGCAGCTGCCTATGTTCTTGCTTGTCGACAAACTCACCGCTGCCCTTCTTTTCAGCAGCTGCCACCGTCTTCTGTGCATCTCGGAGCCTCTGGCGACGAGCAAGACTTGCCAAGGTGGGAGGCATCAGGACCAAGTCAAAACCCAGGCAAGTTGTCCTGGAACGCTTTCCATTCGCTTGCCGAGAGTGAATTCAAGAGGCAGGAGAGCGGCAGCCACCGTCCTCCAGCAGTCGGAAGGCTTGGCACACAAGCCCGCTTCTTTGCGGCTTCGTTCTTCGCCTCTTCCAAGCAACCGCGATCTCTGCTTCTCGGAGGCGAAGAAGCGGCTAATTCGCGCACAGCTCAGTAGAGCGGCAGCGGAGCGCTCCGGAGCGCCGCTTCAAGCCGAAAGACGCCGGGAAGCGGCACTTTCCTCCGGATAGCTCCGGAGCCGCGCTTCTGCTTCTCTAGTCATCTCTAGCTTAGCGAAAAGCTTTCCCACTCCAGTTGGCAAGGGGAGAGCGTACCTGCACTGCACACTAACCGCGGTTTGCAAAGAAAGAGGATTTGCTGCACATTCCAAGGACACGGCTCTTTCCGAGGCAATCTGCAACCTGCTGTCAGATGGAAGTGCTCTCTGCCCTCTCCTGCCCAGCTCTAGGTACTAGCGGGCACTTGCCAGCCTGGCCGAGGCAAACAACCTCCAGAGATGTCACAGAGCATAAGTGGAGCACAGATGCTCAAAAGCAGCAAAGCTGAAGAGCCTGGCTCAGCTTCACTAGTGTGCAATTGACTGACTGCGAAAAACAAAGCAGCAGAGCACCGGGCTTCTGGGCGCTGTGAAGGCAATTGCCAAAACCAGGCAGCTGCTCCTTCCCAAGCACAGGCAGCTGCCTATGTTCTTGCTTGTCGACAAACTCACCGCTGCCCTTCTTTTCAGCAGCTGCCACCGTCTTCTGTGCATCTCGGAGCCTCTGGCGACGAGCAAGACTTGCCAAGGTGGGAGGCATCAGGACCAAGTCAAAACCCAGGCAAGTTGTCCTGGAACGCTTTCCATTCGCTTGCCGAGAGTGAATTCAAGAGGCAGGAGAGCGGCAGCCACCGTCCTCCAGCAGTCTGAAGGCTTGGCACACAAGCCCGCTTCTTTGCGGCTTCGTTCTTCGCCTCTTCCAAGCAACCGCGATCTCTGCTTCTCGGAGGCGAAGAAGCGGCTAATTCGCGCACAGCTCAGTAGAGCGGCAGCGGAGCGCTCCGGAGCGCCGCTTCAAGCCGAAAGACGCCGGGAAGCGGCACTTTCCTCCGGATAGCTCCGGAGCCGCGCTTCTGCTTCTCTAGTCATCTCTAGCTTAGCGAAAAGCTTTCCCACTCCAGTTGGCAAGGGGAGAGCGTACCTGCACTGCACACTAACCGCGGTTTGCAAAGAAAGAGGATTTGCTGCACATTCCAAGGACACGGCTCTTTCCGAGGCAATCTGCAACCTGCTGTCAGATGGAAGTGCTCTCTGCCCTCTCCTGCCCAGCTCTAGGTACTAGCGGGCACTTTCCAGCCTGGCCGAGGCAAACCACCTCGAGAGATGTCACAGAGCATAAGTGGAGCACAGATGCTCAAAAGCAGCAAAGCTGAAGAGCCTGGCTCAGCTTGACTAGTGTGCAATTGACTGACTGCGAAAAACAAAGCAGCAGAGCACCGGGCTTCTGGGCGCTGTGAAGGCAATTGCCAAAACCAGGCAGCTGCTCCTTCCCAAGCACAGGCAGCTGCCTATGTTCTTGCTTGTCGACAAACTCACTGCTGCCCTTCTTTTCAGCAGCTGCCACCGTCTTCTGTGCATCTCGGAGCCTCTGGCGACGAGCAAGACTTGCCAAGGTGGGAGGCATCAGGACCAAGTCAAAACCCAGGCAAGTTGTCCTGGAACGCTTTCCATTCGCTTGCCGAGAGTGAATTCAAGAGGCAGGAGAGCGGCAGCCACCGTCCTCCAGCAGTCGGAAGGCTTGGCACACAAGCCCGCTTCTTTGCGGCTTCGTTCTTCGCCTCTTCCAAGCAACCGCGATCTCTGCTTCTCGGAGGCGAAGAAGCGGCTAATTCGCGCACAGCTCAGTAGAGCGGCAGCGGAGCGCTCCGGAGCGCCGCTTCAAGCCGAAAGACGCCGGGAAGCGGCACTTTCCTCCGGATAGCTCCGGAGCCGCGCTTCTGCTTCTCTAGTCATCTCTAGCTTAGCGAAAAGCTTTCCCACTCCATTTGGCAAGGGGAGAGCGTACCTGCACTGCACACTAAGTGCGGTTGGCAAAGAAAGAGGATTTGCTGCACATTCCAAGGACACGGCTCTTTCCGAGGCAATCTGCAACCTGCTGTCAGATGGAAGTGCTCTCTGCCCTCTCCTGCCCAGCTCTAGGTACTAGCGGGCACTTTCCAGCCTGGCCGAGGCAAACCACCTCGAGAGATGTCACAGAGCATAAGTGGAGCACAGATGCTCAAAAGCAGCAAAGCTGAAGAGCCTGGCTCAGCTTCACTAGTGTGCAATTGACTGACTGCGAAAAACAAAGCAGCAGAGCACCGGGCTTCTGGGCGCTGTGAAGGCAATTGCCAAAACCAGGCAGCTGCTCCTTCCCAAGCACAGGCAGCTGCCTATGTTCTTGCTTGTCGACAAACTCACCGCTGCCCTTCTTTTCAGCAGCTGCCACCGTCTTCTGTGCATCTCGGAGCCTCTGGCGACGAGCAAGACTTGCCAAGGTGGGAGGCATCAGGACCAAGTCAAAACCCAGGCAAGTTGTCCTGGAACGCTTTCCATTCGCTTGCCGAGAGTGAATTCAAGAGGCAGGAGAGCGGCAGCCACCGTCCTCCAGCAGTCGGAAGGCTTGGCACACAAGCCCGCTTCTTTGCGGCTTCGTTCTTCGCCTCTTCCAAGCAACCGCGATCTCTGCTTCTCGGAGGCGAAGAAGCGGCTAATTCGCGCACAGCTCAGTAGAGCGGCAGCGGAGCGCTCCGGAGCGCCGCTTCAAGCCGAAAGACGCCGGGAAGCGGCACTTTCCTCCGGATAGCTCCGGAGCCGCGCTTCTGCTTCTCTAGTCATCTCTAGCTTAGCGAAAAGCTTTCCCACTCCATTTGGCAAGGGGAGAGCGTACCTGCACTGCACACTAACCGCGGTTTGCAAAGAAAGAGGATTTGCTGCACATTCCAAGGACACGGCTCTTTCCGAGGCAATCTGCAACCTGCTGTCAGATGGAAGTGCTCTCTGCCCTCTCCTGCCCAGCTCTAGGTACTAGCGGGCACTTTCCAGCCTGGGCGAGGCAAACCACCTCGAGAGATGTCACAGAGCATAAGTGGAGCACAGATGCTCAAAAGCAGCAAAGCTGAAGAGCCTGGCTCAGCTTGACTAGTGTGCAATTGACTGACTGCGAAAAACAAAGCAGCAGAGCACCGGGCTTCTGGGCGCTGTGAAGGCAATTGCCAAAACCAGGCAGCTGCTCCTTCCCAAGCACAGGCAGCTGCCTATGTTCTTGCTTGTCGACAAACTCACCGCTGCCCTTCTTTTCAGCAGCTGCCACCGTCTTCTGTGCATCTCGGAGCCTCTGGCGACGAGCAAGACTTGCCAAGGTGGGAGGCATCAGGACCAAGTCAAAACCCAGGCAAGTTGTCCTGGAACGCTTTCCATTCGCTTGCCGAGAGTGAATTCAAGAGGCAGGAGAGCGGCAGCCACCGTCCTCCAGCAGTCGGAAGGCTTGGCACACAAGCCCGCTTCTTTGCGGCTTCGTTCTTCGCCTCTTCCAAGCAACCGCGATCTCTGCTTCTCGGAGGCGAAGAAGCGGCTAATTCGCGCACAGCTCAGTAGAGCGGCAGCGGAGCGCTCCGGAGCGCCGCTTCAAGCCGAAAGACGCCGGGAAGCGGCACTTTCCTCCGGATAGCTCCGGAGCCGCGCTTCTGCTTCTCTAGTCATCTCTAGCTTAGCGAAAAGCTTTCCCACTCCATTTGGCAAGGGGAGAGCGTACCTGCACTGCACACTAAGTGCGGTTGGCAAAGAAAGAGGATTTGCTGCACATTCCAAGGACACGGCTCTTTCCGAGGCAATCTGCAACCTGCTGTCAGATGGAAGTGCTCTCTGCCCTCTCCTGCCCAGCTCTAGGTACTAGCGGGCACTTGCCAGCCTGGGCGAGGCAAACCACCTCCAGAGATGTCACAGAGCATAAGTGGAGCACAGATGCTCAAAAGCAGCAAAGCTGAAGAGCCTGGCTCAGCTTCACTAGTGTGCAATTGACTGACTGCGAAAAACAAAGCAGCAGAGCACCGGGCTTCTGGGCGCTGTGAAGGCAATTGCCAAAACCAGGCAGCTGCTCCTTCCCAAGCACAGGCAGCTGCCTATGTTCTTGCTTGTCGACAAACTCACCGCTGCCCTTCTTTTCAGCAGCTGCCACCGTCTTCTGTGCATCTCGGAGCCTCTGGCGACGAGCAAGACTTGCCAAGGTGGGAGGCATCAGGACCAAGTCAAAACCCAGGCAAGTTGTCCTGGAACGCTTTCCATTCGCTTGCCGAGAGTGAATTCAAGAGGCAGGAGAGCGGCAGCCACCGTCCTCCAGCAGTCGGAAGGCTTGGCACACAAGCCCGCTTCTTTGCGGCTTCGTTCTTCGCCTCTTCCAAGCAACCGCGATCTCTGCTTCTCGGAGGCGAAGAAGCGGCTAATTCGCGCACAGCTCAGTAGAGCGGCAGCGGAGCGCTCCGGAGCGCCGCTTCAAGCCGAAAGACGCCGGGAAGCGGCACTTTCCTCCGGATAGCTCCGGAGCCGCGCTTCTGCTTCTCTAGTCATCTCTAGCTTAGCGAAAAGCTTTCCCACTCCATTTGGCAAGGGGAGAGCGTACCTGCACTGCACACTAACCGCGATTTGCAAAGAAAGAGGATTTGCTGCACATTCCAAGGACACGGCTCTTTCCGAGGCAATCTGCAACCTGCTGTCAGATGGAAGTGCTCTCTGCCCTCTCCTGCCCAGCTCTAGGTACTAGCGGGCACTTTCCAGCCTGGCCGAGGCAAACCACCTCGAGAGATGTCACAGAGCATAAGTGGAGCACAGATGCTCAAAAGCAGCAAAGCTGAAGAGCCTGGCTCAGCTTCACTAGTGTGCAATTGACTGACTGCGAAAAACAAAGCAGCAGAGCACCGGGCTTCTGGGCGCTGTGAAGGCAATTGCCAAAACCAGGCAGCTGCTCCTTCCCAAGCACAGGCAGCTGCCTATGTTCTTGCTTGTCGACAAACTCACCGCTGCCCTTCTTTTCAGCAGCTGCCACCGTCTTCTGTGCATCTCGGAGCCTCTGGCGACGAGCAAGACTTGCCAAGGTGGGAGGCATCAGGACCAAGTCAAAACCCAGGCAAGTTGTCCTGGAACGCTTTCCATTCGCTTGCCGAGAGTGAATTCAAGAGGCAGGAGAGCGGCAGCCACCGTCCTCCAGCAGTCGGAAGGCTTGGCACACAAGCCCGCTTCTTTGCGGCTTCGTTCTTCGCCTCTTCCAAGCAACCGCGATCTCTGCTTCTCGGAGGCGAAGAAGCGGCTAATTCGCGCACAGCTCAGTAGAGCGGCAGCGGAGCGCTCCGGAGCGCCGCTTCAAGCCGAAAGACGCCGGGAAGCGGCACTTTCCTCCGGATAGCTCCGGAGCCGCGCTTCTGCTTCTCTAGTCATCTCTAGCTTAGCGAAAAGCTTTCCCACTCCAGTTGGCAAGGGGAGAGCGTACCTGCACTGCACACTAACCGCGGTTTGCAAAGAAAGAGGATTTGCTGCACATTCCAAGGACACGGCTCTTTCCGAGGCAATCTGCAACCTGCTGTCAGATGGAAGTGCTCTCTGCCCTCTCCTGCCCAGCTCTAGGTACTAGCGGGCACTTGCCAGCCTGGCCGAGGCAAACCACCTCCAGAGATGTCACAGAGCATAAGTGGAGCACAGATGCTCAAAAGCAGCAAAGCTGAAGAGCCTGGCTCAGCTTGACTAGTGTGCAATTGACTGACTGCGAAAAACAAAGCAGCAGAGCACCGGGCTTCTGGGCGCTGTGAAGGCAATTGCCAAAACCAGGCAGCTGCTCCTTCCCAAGCACAGGCAGCTGCCTATGTTCTTGCTTGTCGACAAACTCACCGCTGCCCTTCTTTTCAGCAGCTGCCACCGTCTTCTGTGCATCTCGGAGCCTCTGGCGACGAGCAAGACTTGCCAAGGTGGGAGGCATCAGGACCAAGTCAAAACCCAGGCAAGTTGTCCTGGAACGCTTTCCATTCGCTTGCCGAGAGTGAATTCAAGAGGCAGGAGAGCGGCAGCCACCGTCCTCCAGCAGTCTGAAGGCTTGGCACACAAGCCCGCTTCTTTGCGGCTTCGTTCTTCGCCTCTTCCAAGCAACCGCGATCTCTGCTTCTCGGAGGCGAAGAAGCGGCTAATTCGCGCACAGCTCAGTAGAGCGGCAGCGCAGCGCTCCGGAGCGCCGCTTCAAGCCGAAAGACGCCGGGAAGCGGCACTTTCCTCCGGATAGCTCCGGAGCCGCACTTCTGCTTCTCTAGTCATCTCTAGCTTAGCGAAAAGCTTTCCCACTCCATTTGGCAAGGGGAGAGCGTACCTGCACTGCACACTAACCGCGGTTTGCAAAGAAAGAGGATTTGCTGCACATTCCAAGGACACGGCTCTTTCCGAGGCAATCTGCAACCTGCTGTCAGATGGAAGTGCTCTCTGCCCTCTCCTGCCCAGCTCTAGGTACTAGCGGGCACTTTCCAGCCTGGCCGAGGCAAACCACCTCGAGAGATGTCACAGAGCATAAGTGGAGCACAGATGCTCAAAAGCAGCAAAGCTGAAGAGCCTGGCTCAGCTTCACTAGTGTGCAATTGACTGACTGCGAAAAACAAAGCAGCAGAGCACCGGGCTTCTGGGCGCTGTGAAGGCAATTGCCAAAACCAGGCAGCTGCTCCTTCCCAAGCACAGGCAGCTGCCTATGTTCTTGCTTGTCGACAAACTCACCGCTGCCCTTCTTTTCAGCAGCTGCCACCGTCTTCTGTGCATCTCGGAGCCTCTGGCGACGAGCAAGACTTGCCAAGGTGGGAGGCATCAGGACCAAGTCAAAACCCAGGCAAGTTGTCCTGGAACGCTTTCCATTCGCTTGCCGAGAGTGAATTCAAGAGGCAGGAGAGCGGCAGCCACCGTCCTCCAGCAGTCGGAAGGCTTGGCACACAAGCCCGCTTCTTTGCGGCTTCGTTCTTCGCCTCTTCCAAGCAACCGCGATCTCTGCTTCTCGGAGGCGAAGAAGTGGCTAATTCGCGCACAGCTCAGTAGAGCGGCAGCGGAGCGCTCCGGAGCGCCGCTTCAAGCCGAAAGACGCCGGGAAGCGGCACTTTCCTCCGGATAGCTCCGGAGCCGCGCTTCTGCTTCTCTAGTCATCTCTAGCTTAGCGAAAAGCTTTCCCACTCCAGTTGGCAAGGGGAGAGCGTACCTGCACTGCACACTAACCGCGGTTTGCAAAGAAAGAGGATTTGCTGCACATTCCAAGGACACGGCTCTTTCCGAGGCAATCTGCAACCTGCTGTCAGATGGAAGTGCTCTCTGCCCTCTCCTGCCCAGCTCTAGGTACTAGCGGGCACTTGCCAGCCTGGCCGAGGCAAACCACCTCCAGAGATGTCACAGAGCATAAGTGGAGCACAGATGCTCAAAAGCAGCAAAGCTGAAGAGCCTGGCTCAGCTTGACTAGTGTGCAATTGACTGACTGCGAAAAACAAAGCAGCAGAGCACCGGGCTTCTGGGCGCTGTGAAGGCAATTGCCAAAACCAGGCAGCTGCTCCTTCCCAAGCACAGGCAGCTGCCTATGTTCTTGCTTGTCGACAAACTCACCGCTGCCCTTCTTTTCAGCAGCTGCCACCGTCTTCTGTGCATCTCGGAGCCTCTGGCGACGAGCAAGACTTGCCAAGGTGGGAGGCATCAGGACCAAGTCAAAACCCAGGCAAGTTGTCCTGGAACGCTTTCCATTCGCTTGCCGAGAGTGAATTCAAGAGGCAGGAGAGCGGCAGCCACCGTCCTCCAGCAGTCTGAAGGCTTGGCACACAAGCCCGCTTCTTTGCGGCTTCGTTCTTCGCCTCTTCCAAGCAACCGCGATCTCTGCTTCTCGGAGGCGAAGAAGCGGCTAATTCGCGCACAGCTCAGTAGAGCGGCAGCGGAGCGCTCCGGAGCGCCGCTTCAAGCCGAAAGACGCCGGGAAGCGGCACTTTCCTCCGGATAGCTCCGGAGCCGCACTTCTGCTTCTCTAGTCATCTCTAGCTTAGCGAAAAGCTTTCCCACTCCATTTGGCAAGGGGAGAGCGTACCTGCACTGCACACTAACCGCGGTTTGCAAAGAAAGAGGATTTGCTGCACATTCCAAGGACACGGCTCTTTCCGAGGCAATCTGCAACCTGCTGTCAGATGGAAGTGCTCTCTGCCCTCTCCTGCCCAGCTCTAGGTACTAGCGGGCACTTTCCAGCCTGGGCGAGGCAAACCACCTCGAGAGATGTCACAGAGCATAAGTGGAGCACAGATGCTCAAAAGCAGCAAAGCTGAAGAGCCTGGCTCAGCTTCACTAGTGTGCAATTGACTGACTGCGAAAAACAAAGCAGCAGAGCACCGGGCTTCTGGGCGCTGTGAAGGCAATTGCCAAAACCAGGCAGCTGCTCCTTCCCAAGCACAGGCAGCTGCCTATGTTCTTGCTTGTCGACAAACTCACCGCTGCCCTTCTTTTCAGCAGCTGCCACCGTCTTCTGTGCATCTCGGAGCCTCTGGCGACGAGCAAGACTTGCCAAGGTGGGAGGCATCAGGACCAAGTCAAAACCCAGGCAAGTTGTCCTGGAACGCTTTCCATTCGCTTGCCGAGAGTGAATTCAAGAGGCAGGAGAGCGGCAGCCACCGTCCTCCAGCAGTCGGAAGGCTTGGCACACAAGCCCGCTTCTTTGCGGCTTCGTTCTTCGCCTCTTCCAAGCAACCGCGATCTCTGCTTCTCGGAGGCGAAGAAGTGGCTAATTCGCGCACAGCTCAGTAGAGCGGCAGCGGAGCGCTCCGGAGCGCCGCTTCAAGCCGAAAGACGCCGGGAAGCGGCACTTTCCTCCGGATAGCTCCGGAGCCGCGCTTCTGCTTCTCTAGTCATCTCTAGCTTAGCGAAAAGCTTTCCCACTCCAGTTGGCAAGGGGAGAGCGTACCTGCACTGCACACTAACCGCGGTTTGCAAAGAAAGAGGATTTGCTGCACATTCCAAGGACACGGCTCTTTCCGAGGCAATCTGCAACCTGCTGTCAGATGGAAGTGCTCTCTGCCCTCTCCTGCCCAGCTCTAGGTACTAGCGGGCACTTGCCAGCCTGGCCGAGGCAAACAACCTCCAGAGATGTCACAGAGCATAAGTGGAGCACAGATGCTCAAAAGCAGCAAAGCTGAAGAGCCTGGCTCAGCTTGACTAGTGTGCAGTTGACTGACTGCGAAAAACAAAGCAGCAGAGCACCGGGCTTCTGGGCGCTGTGAAGGCAATTGCCAAAACCAGGCAGCTGCTCCTTCCCAAGCACAGGCAGCTGCCTATGTTCTTGCTTGTCGACAAACTCACCGCTGCCCTTCTTTTCAGCAGCTGCCACCGTCTTCTGTGCATCTCGGAGCCTCTGGCGACGAGCAAGACTTGCCAAGGTGGGAGGCATCAGGACCAAGTCAAAACCCAGGCAAGTTGTCCTGGAACGCTTTCCATTCGCTTGCCGAGAGTGAATTCAAGAGGCAGGAGAGCGGCAGCCACCGTCCTCCAGCAGTCTGAAGGCTTGGCACACAAGCCCGCTTCTTTGCGGCTTCGTTCTTCGCCTCTTCCAAGCAACCGCGATCTCTGCTTCTCGGAGGCGAAGAAGCGGCTAATTCGCGCACAGCTCAGTAGAGCGGCAGCGGAGCGCTCCGGAGCGCCGCTTCAAGCCGAAAGACGCCGGGAAGCGGCACTTTCCTCCGGATAGCTCCGGAGCCGCGCTTCTGCTTCTCTAGTCATCTCTAGCTTAGCGAAAAGCTTTCCCATTCCAGTTGGCAAGGGGAGAGCGTACCTGCACTGCACACTAACCGCGGTTTGCAAAGAAAGAGGATTTGCTGCACATTCCAAGGACACGGCTCTTTCCGAGGCAATCTGCAACCTGCTGTCAGATGGAAGTGCTCTCTGCCCTCTCCTGCCCAGCTCTAGGTACTAGCGGGCACTTTCCAGCCTGGCCGAGGCAAACCACCTCCAGAGATGTCACAGAGCATAAGTGGAGCACAGATGCTCAAAAGCAGCAAAGCTGAAGAGCCTGGCTCAGCTTCACTAGTGTGCAATTGACTGACTGCGAAAAACAAAGCAGCAGAGCACCGGGCTTCTGGGCGCTGTGAAGGCAATTGCCAAAACCAGGCAGCTGCTCCTTCCCAAGCACAGGCAGCTGCCTATGTTCTTGCTTGTCGACAAACTCACTGCTGCCCTTCTTTTCAGCAGCTGCCACCGTCTTCTGTGCATCTCGGAGCCTCTGGCGACGAGCAAGACTTGCCAAGGTGGGAGGCATCAGGACCAAGTCAAAACCCAGGCAAGTTGTCCTGGAACGCTTTCCATTCGCTTGCCGAGAGTGAATTCAAGAGGCAGGAGAGCGGCAGCCACCGTCCTCCAGCAGTCGGAAGGCTTGGCACACAAGCCCGCTTCTTTGCGGCTTCGTTCTTCGCCTCTTCCAAGCAACCGCGATCTCTGCTTCTCGGAGGCGAAGAAGCGGCTAATTCGCGCACAGCTCAGTAGAGCGGCAGCGGAGCGCTCCGGAGCGCCGCTTCAAGCCGAAAGACGCCGGGAAGCGGCACTTTCCTCCGGATAGCTCCGGAGCCGCGCTTCTGCTTCTCTAGTCATCTCTAGCTTAGCGAAAAGCTTTCCCACTCCATTTGGCAAGGGGAGAGCGTACCTGCACTGCACACTAACCGCGGTTTGCAAAGAAAGAGGATTTGCTGCACATTCCAAGGACACGGCTCTTTCCGAGGCAATCTGCAACCTGCTGTCAGATGGAAGTGCTCTCTGCCCTCTCCTGCCCAGCTCTAGGTACTAGCGGGCACTTGCCAGCCTGGGCGAGGCAAACCACCTCCAGAGATGTCACAGAGCATAAGTGGAGCACAGATGCTCAAAAGCAGCAAAGCTGAAGAGCCTGGCTCAGCTTCACTAGTGTGCAATTGACTGACTGCGAAAAACAAAGCAGCAGAGCACCGGGCTTCTGGGCGCTGTGAAGGCAATTGCCAAAACCAGGCAGCTGCTCCTTCCCAAGCACAGGCAGCTGCCTATGTTCTTGCTTGTCGACAAACTCACCGCTGCCCTTCTTTTCAGCAGCTGCCACCGTCTTCTGTGCATCTCGGAGCCTCTGGCGACGAGCAAGACTTGCCAAGGTGGGAGGCATCCGGACCAAGTCAAAACCCAGGCAAGTTGTCCTGGAACGCTTTCCATTCGCTTGCCGAGAGTGAATTCAAGAGGCAGGAGAGCGGCAGCCACCGTCCTCCAGCAGTCGGAAGGCTTGGCACACAAGCCCGCTTCTTTGCGGCTTCGTTCTTCGCCTCTTCCAAGCAACCGCGATCTCTGCTTCTCGGAGGCGAAGAAGCGGCTAATTCGCGCACAGCTCAGTAGAGCGGCAGCGCAGCGCTCCGGAGCGCCGCTTCAAGCCGAAAGACGCCGGGAAGCGGCACTTTCCTCCGGATAGCTCGGAGCCCGCGCTTCTGCTTCTCTAGTCATCTCTAGCTTAGCGAAAAGCTTTCCCACTCCATTTGGCAAGGGGAGAGCGTACCTGCACTGCACACTAACCGCGGTTTGCAAAGAAAGAGGATTTGCTGCACATTCCAAGGACACGGCTCTTTCCGAGGCAATCTGCAACCTGCTGTCAGATGGAAGTGCTCTCTGCCCTCTCCTGCCCAGCTCTAGGTACTAGCGGGCACTTTCCAGCCTGGGCGAGGCAAACCACCTCGAGAGATGTCACAGAGCATAAGTGGAGCACAGATGCTCAAAAGCAGCAAAGCTGAAGAGCCTGGCTCAGCTTGACTAGTGTGCAATTGACTGACTGCGAAAAACAAGCAGCAGAGCACCGGGCTTCTGGGCGCTGTGAAGGCAATTGCCAAAACCAGGCAGCTGCTCCTTCCCAAGCACAGGCAGCTGCCTATGTTCTTGCTTGTCGACAAACTCACCGCTGCCCTTCTTTTCAGCAGCTGCCACCGTCTTCTGTGCATCTCGGAGCCTCTGGCGACGAGCAAGACTTGCCAAGGTGGGAGGCATCAGGACCAAGTCAAAACCCAGGCAAGTTGTCCTGGAACGCTTTCCGTTCGCTTGCCCAGAGTGAATTCAAGAGGCAGGAGAGCGGCAGCCACCGTCCTCCAGCAGTCGGAAGGCTTGGCACACAAGCCCGCTTCTTTGCGGCTTCGTTCTTCGCCTCTTCCAAGCAACCGCGATCTCTGCTTCTCGGAGGCGAAGAAGCGGCTAATTCGCGCACAGCTCAGTAGAGCGGCAGCGGAGCGCTCCGGAGCGCCGCTTCAAGCCGAAAGACGCCGGGAAGCGGCACTTTCCTCCGGATAGCTCCGGAGCCGCGCTTCTGCTTCTCTAGTCATCTCTAGCTTAGCGAAAAGCTTTCCCACTCCATTTGGCAAGGGGAGAGCGTACCTGCACTGCACACTAACCGCGGTTTGCAAAGAAAGAGGATTTGCTGCACATTCCAAGGACACGGCTCTTTCCGAGGCAATCTGCAACCTGCCTGTCAGATGGAAGTGCTCTCTGCCCTCTCCTGCCCAGCTCTAGGTACTAGCGGGCACTTTCCAGCCTGGCCGAGGCAAACCACCTCGAGAGATGTCACAGAGCATAAGTGGAGCACAGATGCTCAAAAGCAGCAAAGCTGAAGAGCCTGGCTCAGCTTCACTAGTGTGCAATTGACTGACTGCGAAAAACAAAGCAGCAGAGCACCGGGCTTCTGGGCGCTGTGAAGGCAATTGCCAAAACCAGGCAGCTGCTCCTTCCCAAGCACAGGCAGCTGCCTATGTTCTTGCTTGTCGACAAACTCACCGCTGCCCTTCTTTTCAGCAGCTGCCACCGTCTTCTGTGCATCTCGGAGCCTCTGGCGACGAGCAAGACTTGCCAAGGTGGGAGGCATCAGGACCAAGTCAAAACCCAGGCAAGTTGTCCTGGAACGCTTTCCATTCGCTTGCCGAGAGTGAATTCAAGAGGCAGGAGAGCGGCAGCCACCGTCCTCCAGCAGTCGGAAGGCTTGGCACACAAGCCCGCTTCTTTGCGGCTTCGTTCTTCGCCTCTTCCAAGCAACCGCGATCTCTGCTTCTCGGAGGCGAAGAAGCGGCTAATTCGCGCACAGCTCAGTAGAGCGGCAGCGGAGCGCTCCGGAGCGCCGCTTCAAGCCGAAAGACGCCGGGAAGCGGCACTTTCCCTCCGGATAGCTCCGGAGCCGCGCTTCTGCTTCTCTAGTCATCTCTAGCTTAGCGAAAAGCTTTCCCACTCCATTTGGCAAGGGGAGAGCGTACCTGCACTGCACACTAACCGCGGTTTGCAAAGAAAGAGGATTTGCTGCACATTCCAAGGACACGGCTCTTTCCGAGGCAATCTGCAACCTGTCTGTCAGATGGAAGTGCTCTCTGCCCTCTCCTGCCCAGCTCTAGGTACTAGCGGGCACTTTCCAGCCTGGCCGAGGCAAACCACCTCGAGAGATGTCACAGAGCATAAGTGGAGCACAGATGCTCAAAAGCAGCAAAGCTGAAGAGCCTGGCTCAGCTTCACTAGTGTGCAATTGACTGACTGCGAAAAACAAAGCAGCAGAGCACCGGGCTTCTGGGCGCTGTGAAGGCAATTGCCAAAACCAGGCAGCTGCTCCTTCCCAAGCACAGGCAGCTGCCTATGTTCTTGCTTGTCGACAAACTCACCGCTGCCCTTCTTTTCAGCAGCTGCCACCGTCTTCTGTGCATCTCGGAGCCTCTGGCGACGAGCAAGACTTGCCAAGGTGGGAGGCATCAGGACCAAGTCAAAACCCAGGCAAGTTGTCCTGGAACGCTTTCCGTTCGCTTGCCCAGAGTGAATTCAAGAGGCAGGAGAGCGGCAGCCACCGTCCTCCAGCAGTCGGAAGGCTTGGCACACAAGCCCGCTTCTTTGCGGCTTCGTTCTTCGCCTCTTCCAAGCAACCGCGATCTCTGCTTCTCGGAGGCGAAGAAGCGGCTAATTCGCGCACAGCTCAGTAGAGCGGCAGGCGGAGCGCTCCGGAGCGCCGCTTCAAGCCGAAAGACGCCGGGAAGCGGCACTTTCCTCCGATAGCTCCGGAGCCGCGCTTCTGCTTCTCTAGTCATCTCTAGCTTAGCGAAAAGCTTTCCCACTCCATTTGGCAAGGGGAGAGCGTACCTGCACTGCACACTAACCGCGGTTTGCAAAGAAAGAGGATTTGCTGCACATTCCAAGGACACGGCTCTTTCCGAGGCAATCTGCAACCTGCTGTCAGATGGAAGTGCTCTCTGCCCTCTCCTGCCCAGCTCTAGGTACTAGCGGGCACTTTCCAGCCTGGCCGAGGCAAACCACCTCGAGAGATGTCACAGAGCATAAGTGGAGCACAGATGCTCAAAAGCAGCAAAGCTGAAGAGCCTGGCTCAGCTTCACTAGTGTGCAATTGACTGACTGCGAAAAACAAAGCAGCAGAGCACCGGGCTTCTGGGCGCTGTGAAGGCAATTGCCAAAACCAGGCAGCTGCTCCTTCCCAAGCACAGGCAGCTGCCTATGTTCTTGCTTGTCGACAAACTCAACCGCTGCCCTTCTTTTCAGCAGCTGCCACCGTCTTCTGTGCATCTCGGAGCCTCTGGCGACGAGCAAGACTTTGCCAAGGTGGGAGGCATCAGGACCAAGTCAAAACCCAGGCAAGTTGTCCTGGAACGCTTTCCATTCGCTTGCCGAGAGTGAATTCAAGAGGCAGGAGAGCGGCAGCCACCGTCCTCCAGCAGTCGGAAGGCTTGGCACACAAGCCCGCTTCTTTGCGGCTTCGTTCTTCGCCTCTTCCAAGCAACCGCGATCTCTGCTTCTCGGAGGCGAAGAAGCGGCTAATTCGCGCACAGCTCAGTAGAGCGGCAGCGCAGCGCTCCGGAGCGCCGCTTCAAGCCGAAAGACGCCGGGAAGCGGCACTTTCCTCCGGATAGCTCCGGAGCCGCGCTTCTGCTTCTCTAGTCATCTCTAGCTTAGCGAAAAGCTTTCCCACTCCAGTTGGCAAGGGGAGAGCGTACCTGCACTGCACACTAACCGCGGTTTGCAAAGAAAGAGGATTTGCTGCACATTCCAAGGACACGGCTCTTTCCGAGGCAATCTGCAACCTGCTGTCAGATGGAAGTGCTCTCTGCCCTCCTCCTGCCCAGCTCTAGGTACTAGCGGGCACTTGCCAGCCTGGGCGAGGCAAACAACCTCCAGAGATGTCACAGAGCATAAGTGGAGCACAGATGCTCAAAAGCAGCAAAGCTGAAGAGCCTGGCTCAGCTTCACTAGTGTGCAATTGACTGCCGAAAAACAAAGCAGCAGAGCACCGGGCTTCTGGGCGCTGTGAAGGCAATTGCCAAAACCAGGCAGCTGCTCCTTCCAAGCACAGGCAGCTGCCTATGTTCTTGCTTGTCGACAAACTCACCGCTGCCCTTCTTTTCAGCAGCTGCCACCGTCTTCTGTGCATCTCGGAGCCTCTGGCGACGAGCAAGACTTGCCAAGGTGGGAGGCATCCGGACCAAGGTCAAAACCCAGGCAAGTTGTCCTGGAACGCTTTCCATTCGCTTGCCGAGAGTGAATTCAAGAGGCAGGAGAGCGGCAGCCACCGTCCTCCAGCAGTCGGAAGGCTTGGCACACAAGCCCGCTTCTTTGCGGCTTCGTTCTTCGCCTCTTCCAAGCAACCGCGATCTCTGCTTCTCGGAGGCGAAGAAGCGGCTAATTCGCGCACAGCTCAGTAGAGCGGCAGCGGAGCGCTCCGGAGCGCCGCTTCAAGCCGAAAGACGCCGGGAAGCGGCACTTTCCTCCGGATAGCTCCGGAGCCGCGCTTCTGCTTCTCTAGTCATCTCTAGCTTAGCGAAAAGCTTTCCCACTCCAGTTGGCAAGGGGAGAGCGTACCTGCACTGCACACTAACCGCGGTTTGCAAAGAAAGAGGATTTGCTGCACATTCCAAGGACACGGCTCTTTCCGAGGCAATCTGCAACCTGCTGTCAGATGGAAGTGCTCTCTGCCCTCTCCTGCCCAGCTCTAGGTACTAGCGGGCACTTTCCAGCCTGGCCGAGGCAAACCACCTCGAGAGATGTCACAGAGCATAAGTGGAGCACAGATGCTCAAAAGCAGCAAAGCTGAAGAGCCTGGCTCAGCTTCACTAGTGTGCAATTGACTGACTGCGAAAAACAAAGCAGCAGAGCACCGGGCTTCTGGGCGCTGTGAAGGCAATTGCCAAAACCAGGCAGCTGCTCCTTCCCAAGCACAGGCAGCTGCCTATGTTCTTGCTTGTCGACAAACTCACCGCTGCCCTTCTTTTCAGCAGCTGCCACTGTCTTCTGTGCATCTCGGAGCCTCTGGCGACGAGCAAGACTTGCCAAGGTGGGAGGCATCAGGACCAAGTCAAAACCCAGGCAAGTTGTCCTGGAACGCTTTCCATTCGCTTGCCGAGAGTGAATTCAAGAGGCAGGAGAGCGGCAGCCACCGTCCTCCAGCAGGTCGGAAGGCTTGGCACACAAGCCCGCTTCTTTGCGGCTTCGTTCTTCGCCTCTTCCAAGCAACCGCGATCTCTGCTTCTCGGAGGCGAAGAAGCGGCTAATTCGCGCACAGCTCAGTAGAGCGGCAGCGGAGCGCTCCGGAGCGCCGCTTCAAGCCGAAAGACGCCGGGAAGCGGCACTTTCCTCCGGATAGCTCCGGAGCCGCGCTTCTGGCTTCTCTAGTCATCTCTAGCTTAGCGAAAAGCTTTCCCACTCCAGTTGGCAAGGGGAGAGCGTACCTGCACTGCACACTAACCGCGGTTTGCAAAGAAGAGGATTTGCTGCACATTCCAAGGACACGGCTCTTTCCGAGGCAATCTGCAACCTGCTGTCAGATGGAAGTGCTCTCTGCCCCTCTCCTGCCCAGCTCTAGGTACTAGCGGGCACTTTCCAGCCTGGGCGAGGCAAACCACCTCGAGAGATGTCACAGAGCATAAGTGGAGCACAGATGCTCAAAAGCAGCAAAGCTGAAGAGCCTGGCTCAGCTTGACTAGTGTGCAATTGACTGACTGCGAAAACAAAGCAGCAGAGCACCGGGCTTCTGGGCGCTGTGAAGGCAATTGCCAAAACCAGGCAGCTGCTCCTTCCCAAGCACAGGCAGCTGCCTATGTTCTTGCTTGTCGACAAACTCACCGCTGCCCTTCTTTTCAGCAGCTGCCACCGTCTTCTGTGCATCTCGGAGCCTCTGGCGACGAGCAAGACTTGCCAAGGTGGGGAGGCATCCGGACCAAGTCAAAACCCAGGCAAGTTGTCCTGGAACGCTTTCCATTCGCTTGCCGAGAGTGAATTCAAGAGGCAGGAGAGCGGCAGCCACCGTCCTCCAGCAGTCGGAAGGCTTGGCACACAAGCCGCCTTCTTTGCGGCTTCGTTCTTCGCCTCTTCCAAGCAACCGCGATCTCTGCTTCTCGGAGGCGAAGAAGCGGCTAATTCGCGCACAGCTCAGTAGAGCGGCAGCGGAGCGCTCCGGAGCGCCGCTTCAAGCCGAAAGACGCCGGGAAGCGGCACTTTCCTCCGGATAGCTCCGGAGCCGCGCTTCTGCTTCTCTAGTCATCTCTAGCTTAGCGAAAAGCTTTCCACTCCATTTGGCAAGGGGAGAGCGTACCTGCACTGCACACTAACCGCGGTTTGCAAAGAAAGAGGATTTGCTGCACATTCCAAGGACACGGCTTCTTTCCGAGGCAATCTGCAACCTGCTGTCAGATGGAAGTGCTCTCTGCCCTCTCCTGCCCAGCTCTAGGTACTAGCGGGCACTTTCCAGCCTGGGCGAGGCAAACCACCTCCAGAGATGTCACAGAGCATAAGTGGAGCACAGATGCTCAAAAGCAGCAAAGCTGAAGAGCCTGGCTCAGCTTCACTAGTGTGCAATTGACTGACTGCGAAAAACAAAGCAGCAGAGCACCGGGCTTCTGGGCGCTGTGAAGGCAATTGCCAAAACCAGGCAGCTGCTCCTTCCCAAGCACAGGCAGCTGCCTATGTTCTTGCTTGTCGACAAACTCACCGCTGCCCTTCTTTTCAGCAGCTGCCACCGTCTTCTGTGCATCTCGGAGCCTCTGGCGACGAGCAAGACTTGCCAAGGTGGGAGGCATCCGGACCAAGTCAAAACCCAGGCAAGTTGTCCTGGAACGCTTTCCATTCGCTTGCCGAGAGTGAATTCAAGAGGCAGGAGAGCGGCAGCCACCGTCCTCCAGCAGTCGGAAGGCTTGGCACACAAGCCCGCTTCTTTGCGGCTTCGTTCTTCGCCTCTTCCAAGCAACCGCGATCTCTGCTTCTCGGAGGCGAAGAAGCGGCTAATTCGCGCACAGCTCAGTAGAGCGGCAGCGGAGCGCTCCGGAGCGCCGCTTCAAGCCGAAAGACGCCGGGAAGCGGCACTTTCTCTGGATAGCTCCGGAGCCGCGCTTCTGCTTCTCTAGTCATCTCTAGCTTAGCGAAAAGCTTTCCCACTCCAGTTGGCAAGGGGAGAGCGTACCTGCACTGCACACTAACCGCGGTTTGCAAAGAAAGAGGATTTGCTGCACATTCCAAAGACACGGCTCTTTCCGAGGCAATCTGCAACCTGCTGTCAGATGGAAGTGCTCTCTGCCCTCTCCTGCCCAGCTCTAGGTACTAGCGGGCACTTTCCAGCCTGGCCGAGGCAAACAACCTCCAGAGATGTCACAGAGCATAAGTGGAGCACAGATGCTCAAAAGCAGCAAAGCTGAAGAGCCTGGCTCAGCTTCACTAGTGTGCAATTGACTGACTGCGAAAAACAAAGCAGCAGAGCACCGGCTTCTGGGCGCTGTGAAGGCAATTGCCAAAACCAGGCAGCTGCTCCTTCCCAAGCACAGGCAGCTGCCTATGTTCTTGCTTGTCGACAAACTCACCGCTGCCCTTCTTTTCAGCAGCTGCCACCGTCTTCTGTGCATCTCGGAGCCTCTGGCGACGAGCAAGACTTGCCAAGGTGGGAGGCATCCGGACCAAGTCAAAACCCAGGCAAGTTGTCCTGGAACGCTTTCCATTCGCTTGCCGAGAGTGAATTCAAGAGGCAGGAGAGCGGCAGCCACCGTCCTCCAGCAGTCGGAAGGCTTGGCACACAAGCCCGCTTCTTTGCGGCTTCGTTCTTCGCCTCTTCCAAGCAACCGCGATCCTCTGCTTCTCGGAGGCGAAGAAGCGGCTAATTCGCGCACAGCTCAGTAGAGCGGCAGCGGAGCGCTCCGGAGCGCCGCTTCAAGCCGAAAGACGCCGGGAAGCGGCACTTTCCCTCCGGATAGCTCCGGAGCCGCGCTTCTGCTTCTCTAGTCATCTCTATCTTAGCGAAAAGCTTTCCCACTCCAGTTGGCAAGGGGAGAGCGTACCTGCACTGCACACTAACCGCGGTTTGCAAAGAAAGAGGATTTGCTGCACATTCCAAGGACACGGCTCTTTCCGAGGCAATCTGCAACCCTGCTGTCAGATGAAGTGCTCTCTGCCCTCTCCTGCCCAGCTCTAGCTACTAGCGGGCACTTTCCAGCCTGGGCGAGGCAAACAACCTCCAGAGATGTCACAGAGCATAAGTGGAGCACAGATGCTCAAAAGCAGCAAAGCTGAAGAGCCTGGCTCAGCTTCACTAGTGTGCAATTGACTGACTGCGAAAAACAAAGCAGCAGAGCACCGGGCTTCTGGGCGCTGTGAAGGCAATTGCCAAAACCAGGCAGCTGCTCCTTCCCAAGCACAGGCAGCTGCCTATGTTCTTGCTTGTCGACAAACTCAACCCGCTGCCCTTCTTTTCAGCAGCTGCCACCGTCTTCTGTGCATCTCGGAGCCTCTGGCGACGAGCAAGACTTGCCAAGGTGGGAGGCATCCGGACCAAGTCAAAACCCAGGCAAGTTGTCCTGGAACACTTTCCATTCGCTTGCCGAGAGTGAATTCAAGAGGCAGGAGAGCGGCAGCCACCGTCCTCCAGCAGTCGAAGGCTTGGCACACAAGCCCGCTTCTTTGCGGCTTCGTTCTTCGCCTCTTCCAAGCAACCGCGATCTCTGCTTCTCGGAGGCGAAGAAGCGGCTAATTCGCGCACAGCTCAGTAGAGCGGCAGCGGAGCGCTCCGGAGCGCCGCTTCAAGCCGAAAGACGCCGGGAAGCGGCACTTTTCCTCCGGATAGCTCCGGAGCCGCGCTTCTGCTTCTCTAGTCATCTCTAGCTTAGCGAAAAGCTTTCCCACTCCATTTGGCAAGGGGAGAGCGTACCTGCACTGCACACTAACCGCGGTTTGCAAAGAAAGAGGATTTGCTGCACATTCCAAAGACACGGCTCTTTCCGAGGCAATCTGCAACCTGCTGTCAGATGGAAGTGCTCTCTGCCTCCCTCTCCTGCCCAGCTCTAGGTACTAGCGGGCACTTTCCAGCCTGGGCGAGGCAAACCACCTCCAGAGATGTCACAGAGCATAAGTGGAGCACAGATGCTCAAAAGCAGCAAAGCTGAAGAGCCTGGCTCAGCTTCACTAGTGTGCAATTGACTGACTGCGAAAAACAAAGCAGCAGAGCACCGGGCTTCTGGGCGCTGTGAAGGCAATTGCCAAAACCAGGCAGCTGCTCCTTCCCAAGCACAGGCAGCTGCCTATGTTCTTGCTTGTCGACAAAACTCACCGCTGCCCTTCTTTTCAGCAGCTGCCACCGTCTTCTGTGCATCTCGGAGCCTCTGGCGACGAGCAAGACTTGCCAAGGTGGGAGGCATCAGGACCAAGTCAAAACCCAGGCAAGTTGTCCTGGAACGCTTTCCATTCGCTTGCCGAGAGTGAATTCAAGAGGCAGGAGAGCGGCAGCCACCGTCCTCCAGCAGTCGGAAGGCTTGGCACACAAGCCCGCTTCTTTGCGGCTTCGTTCTTCGCCTCTTCCAAGCAACCGCGATCTCTGCTTCTCGGAGGCGAAGAAGCGGCTAATTCGCGCACAGCTCAGTAGAGCGGCAGCGGAGCGCTCCGGAGCGCCGCTTCAAGCCGAAAGACGCCGGGAAGCGGCACTTTCCTCCGGATAGCTCCGGAGCCGCGCTTCTGCTTCTCTAGTCATCTCTAGCTTAGCGAAAAGCTTTCCCACTCCAGTTGGCAAGGGGAGAGCGTACCTGCACTGCACACTAACCGCGGTTTGCAAAGAAAGAGGATTTGCTGCACATTGCAAGGACACGGCTCTTTCCGAGGCAATCTGCAACCTGCTGTCAGATGGAAGTGCTCTCTGCCCTCTCCTGCCCAGCTCTAGCTACTAGCGGGCACTTTCCAGCCTGGGCGAGGCAAACCACCTCGAGAGATGTCACAGAGCATAAGTGGAGCACAGATGCTCAAAAGCAGCAAAGCTGAAGAGCCTGGCTCAGCTTCACTAGTGTGCAATTGACTGACTGCGAAAAACAAAGCAGCAGAGCACCGGGCTTCTGGGCGCTGTGAAGGCAATTGCCAAAACCAGGCAGCTGCTCCTTCCCAAGCACAGGCAGCTGCCTATGTTCTTGCTTGTCGACAAACTCACCGCTGCCCTTCTTTTCAGCAGCTGCCACCGTCTTCTGTGCATCTCGGAGCCTCTGGCGACGAGCAAGACTTGCCAAGGTGGGAGGCATCAGGACCAAGTCAAAACCCAGGCAAGTTGTCCTGGAACGCTTTCCATTCGCTTGCCGAGAGTGAATTCAAGAGGCAGGAGAGCGGCAGCCACCGTCCTCCAGCAGTCTGAAGGCTTGGCACACAAGCCCGCTTCTTTGCGGCTTCGTTCTTCGCCTCTTCCAAGCAACCGCGATCTCTGCTTCTCGGAAGCGAAGAAGCGGCTAATTCGCGCACAGCTCAGTAGAGCGGCAGCGGAGCGCTCCGGAGCGCCGCTTCAAGCCGAAAGACACCGGGAAGCGGCACTTTCCTCCGGATAGCTCCGGAGCCGCGCTTCTGCTTCTCTAGTCATCTCTAGCTTAGCGAAAAGCTTTCCCACTCCAGTTGGCAAGGGGAGAGCGTACCTGCACTGCACACTAACCGCGGTTTGCAAAGAAAGAGGATTTGCTGCACATTCCAAGGACACGGCTCTTTCCGAGGCAATCTGCAACCTGCTGTCAGATGGAAGTGCTCTCTGCCCTCTCCTGCCCAGCTCTAGCTACTAGCGGGCACTTTCCAGCCTGGGCGAGGCAAACAACCTCGAGAGATGTCACAGAGCATAAGTGGAGCACAGATGCTCAAAAGCAGCAAAGCTGAAGAGCCTGGCTCAGCTTCACTAGTGTGCAATTGACTGACTGCGAAAAACAAAGCAGCAGAGCACCGGGCTTCTGGGCGCTGTGAAGGCAATTGCCAAAACCAGGCAGCTGCTCCTTCCCAAGCACAGGCAGCTGCCTATGTTCTTGCTTGTCGACAAACTCACCGCTGCCCTTCTTTTCAGCAGCTGCCACCGTCTTCTGTGCATCTCGGAGCCTCTGGCGACGAGCAAGACTTGCCAAGGTGGGAGGCATCCGGACCAAGTCAAAACCCAGGCAAGTTGTCCTGGAACGCTTTCCATTCGCTTGCCGAGAGTGAATTCAACAGGCAGGAGAGCGGCAGCCACCGTCCTCCAGCAGTCGGAAGGCTTGGCACACAAGCCCGCTTCTTTGCGGCTTCGTTCTTCGCCTCTTCCAAGCAACCGCGATCTCTGCCTCTCGGAGGCGAAGAAGCGGCTAATTCGCGCACAGCTCAGTAGAGCGGCAGCGGAGCGCTCCGGAGCGCCGCTTCAAGCCGAAAGACGCCGGGAAGCGGCACTTTCCTCCGGATAGCTCCGGAGCCGCGCTTCTGCTTCTCTAGTCATCTCTAGCTTAGCGAAAAGCTTTCCCACTCCATTTGGCAAGGGGAGAGCGTACCTGCACTGCACACTAACCGCGGTTTGCAAAGAAAGAGGATTTGCTGCACATTCCAAGGACACGGCTCTTTCCGAGGCAATCTGCAACCTGCTGTCAGATGGAAGTGCTCTCTGCCCTCTCCTGCCCAGCTCTAGGTACTAGCGGGCACTTTCCAGCCTGGCCGAGGCAAACAACCTCCAGAGATGTCACAGAGCATAAGTGGAGCACAGATGCTCAAAAGCAGCAAAGCTGAAGAGCCTGGCTCAGCTTGACTAGTGTGCAATTGACTGACTGCGAAAAACAAAGCAGCAGAGCACCGGGCTTCTGGGCGCTGTGAAGGCAATTGCCAAAACCAGGCAGCTGCTCCTTCCCAAGCACAGGCAGCTGCCTATGTTCTTGCTTGTCGACAAACTCACCGCTGCCCTTCTTTTCAGCAGCTGCCACCGTCTTCTGTGCATCTCGGAGCCTCTGGCGACGAGCAAGACTTGCCAAGGTGGGAGGCATCAGGACCAAGTCAAAACCCAGGCAAGTTGTCCTGGAACGCTTTCCATTCGCTTGCCGAGAGTGAATTCAACAGGCAGGAGAGCGGCAGCCACCGTCCTCCAGCAGTCGGAAGGCTTCGCACACCAGCCCGCTTCTTTGCGGCTTCGTTCTTCGCCTCTTCCAAGCAACCGCGATCTCTGCTTCTCGGAGGCGAAGAAGCGGCTAATTCGCGCACAGCTCAGTAGAGCGGCAGCGGAGCGCTCCGGAGCGCCGCTTCAAGCCGAAAGACGCCGGGAAGCGGCACTTTCCTCCGGATAGCTCCGGAGCCGCGCTTCTGCTTCTCTAGTCATCTCTAGCTTAGCGAAAAGCTTTCCCACTCCATTTGGCAAGGGGAGAGCGTACCTGCACTGCACACTAACCGCGGTTTGCAAAGAAAGAGGATTTGCTGCACATTCCAAGGACACGGCTCTTTCCGAGGCAATCTGCAACCTGCTGTCAGATGGAAGTGCTCTCTGCCCTCTCCTGCCCAGCTCTAGGTACTAGCGGGCACTTTCCAGCCTGGGCGAGGCAAACCACCTCGAGAGATGTCACAGAGCATAAGTGGAGCACAGATGCTCAAAAGCAGCAAAGCTGAAGAGCCTGGCTCAGCTTCACTAGTGTGCAATTGACTGACTGCGAAAAACAAAGCAGCAGAGCACCGGGCTTCTGGGCGCTGTGAAGGCAATTGCCAAAACCAGGCAGCTGCTCCTTCCCAAGAACAGGCAGCTGCCTATGTTCTTGCTTGTCGACAAACTCACCGCTGCCCTTCTTTTCAGCAGCTGCCACCGTCTTCTGTGCATCTCGGAGCCTCTGGCGACGAGCAAGACTTGCCAAGGTGGGAGGCATCCGGACCAAGTCAAAACCCAGGCAAGTTGTCCTGGAACGCTTTCCATTCGCTTGCCGAGAGTGAATTCAAGAGGCAGGAGAGCGGCAGCCACCGTCCTCCAGCAGTCGGAAGGCTTGGCACACAAGCCCGCTTCTTTGCGGCTTCGTTCTTCGCCTCTTCCAAGCAACCGCGATCTCTGCTTCTCGGAGGCGAAGAAGCGGCTAATTCGCGCACAGCTCAGTAGAGCGGCAGCGGAGCGCTCCGGAGCGCCGCTTCAAGCCGAAAGACGCCGGGAAGCGGCACTTTCCTCCGGATAGCTCCGGAGCCGCGCTTCTGCTTCTCTAGTCATCTCTAGCTTAGCGAAAAGCTTTCCCACTCCAGTTGGCAAGGGGAGAGCGTACCTGCACTGCACACTAACCGCGGTTTGCAAAGAAAGAGGATTTGCTGCACATTCCAAGGACACGGCTCTTTCCGAGGCAATCTGCAACCTGCTGTCAGATGGAAGTGCTCTCTGCCCTCTCCTGCCCAGCTCTAGGTACTAGCGGGCACTTTCCAGCCTGGCCGAGGCAAACCACCTCCAGAGATGTCACAGAGCATAAGTGGAGCACAGATGCTCAAAAGCAGCAAAGCTGAAGAGCCTGGCTCAGCTTCACTAGTGTGCAATTGACTGACTGCGAAAAACAAAGCAGCAGAGCACCGGGCTTCTGGGCGCTGTGAAGGCAATTGCCAAAACCAGGCAGCTGCTCCTTCCCAAGCACAGGCAGCTGCCTATGTTCTTGCTTGTCGACAAACTCACCGCTGCCCTTCTTTTCAGCAGCTGCCACCGTCTTCTGTGCATCTCGGAGCCTCTGGCGACGAGCAAGACTTGCCAAGGTGGGAGGCATCAGGACCAAGTCAAAACCCAGGCAAGTTGTCCTGGAACGCTTTCCATTCGCTTGCCGAGAGTGAATTCAAGAGGCAGGAGAGCGGCAGCCACCGTCCTCCAGCAGTCGGAAGGCTTGGCACACAAGCCCGCTTCTTTGCGGCTTCGTTCTTCGCCTCTTCCAAGCAACCGCGATCTCTGCTTCTCGGAGGCGAAGAAGCGGCTAATTCGCGCACAGCTCAGTAGAGCGGCAGCGGAGCGCTCCGGAGCGCCGCTTCAAGCCGAAAGACGCCGGGAAGCGGCACTTTCCTCCGGATAGCTCCGGAGCCGCACTTCTGCTTCTCTAGTCATCTCTAGCTTAGCGAAAAGCTTTCCCACTCCATTTGGCAAGGGGAGAGCGTACCTGCACTGCACACTAACCGCGGTTTGCAAAGAAAGAGGATTTGCTGCACATTCCAAGGACACGGCTCTTTCCGAGGCAATCTGCAACCTGCTGTCAGATGGAAGTGCTCTCTGCCCTCTCCTGCCCAGCTCTAGGTACTAGCGGGCACTTTCCAGCCTGGGCGAGGCAAACCACCTCGAGAGATGTCACAGAGCATAAGTGGAGCACAGATGCTCAAAAGCAGCAAAGCTGAAGAGCCTGGCTCAGCTTCACTAGTGTGCAATTGACTGACTGCGAAAAACAAAGCAGCAGAGCACCGGGCTTCTGGGCGCTGTGAAGGCAATTGCCAAAACCAGGCAGCTGCTCCTTCCCAAGAACAGGCAGCTGCCTATGTTCTTGCTTGTCGACAAACTCACCGCTGCCCTTCTTTTCAGCAGCTGCCACCGTCTTCTGTGCATCTCGGAGCCTCTGGCGACGAGCAAGACTTGCCAAGGTGGGAGGCATCAGGACCAAGTCAAAACCCAGGCAAGTTGTCCTGGAACGCTTTCCATTCGCTTGCCGAGAGTGAATTCAAGAGGCAGGAGAGCGGCAGCCACCGTCCTCCAGCAGTCGGAAGGCTTGGCACACAAGCCCGCTTCTTTGCGGCTTCGTTCTTCGCCTCTTCCAAGCAACCGCGATCTCTGCTTCTCGGAGGCGAAGAAGCGGCTAATTCGCGCACAGCTCAGTAGAGCGGCAGCGCAGCGCTCCAGAGCGCCGCTTCAAGCCGAAAGACGCCGGGAAGCGGCACTTTCCTCCGGATAGCTCCGGAGCCGCGCTTCTGCTTCTCTAGTCATCTCTAGCTTAGCGAAAAGCTTTCCCACTCCAGTTGGCAAGGGGAGAGCGTACCTGCACTGCACACTAACCGCGGTTTGCAAAGAAAGAGGATTTGCTGCACATTGCAAGGACACGGCTCTTTCCGAGGCAATCTGCAACCTGCTGTTAGATGGAAGTGCTCTCTGCCCTCTCCTGCCCAGCTCTAGGTACTAGCGGGCACTTTCCAGCCTGGGCGAGGCAAACAACCTCCAGAGATGTCACAGAGCATAAGTGGAGCACAGATGCTCAAAAGCAGCAAAGCTGAAGAGCCTGGCTCAGCTTCACTAGTGTGCAATTGACTGACTGCGAAAAACAAAGCAGCAGAGCACCGGGCTTCTGGGCGCTGTGAAGGCAATTGCCAAAACCAGGCAGCTGCTCCTTCCCAAGCACAGGCAGCTGCCTATGTTCTTGCTTGTCGACAAACTCACCGCTGCCCTTCTTTTCAGCAGCTGCCACCGTCTTCTGTGCATCTCGGAGCCTCTGGCGACGAGCAAGACTTGCCAAGGTGGGAGGCATCCGGACCAAGTCAAAACCCAGGCAAGTTGTCCTGGAACGCTTTCCATTCGCTTGCCGAGAGTGAATTCAAGAGGCAGGAGAGCGGCAGCCACCGTCCTCCAGCAGTCGGAAGGCTTGGCACACAAGCCCGCTTCTTTGCGGCTTCGTTCTTCGCCTCTTCCAAGCAACCGCGATCTCTGCTTCTCGGAGGCGAAGAAGCGGCTAATTCGCGCACAGCTCAGTAGAGCGGCAGCGGAGCGCTCCGGAGCGCCGCTTCAAGCCGAAAGACGCCGGGAAGCGGCACTTTCCTCCGGATAGCTCCGGAGCCGCGCTTCTGCTTCTCTAGTCATCTCTAGCTTAGCGAAAAGCTTTCCCACTCCATTTGGCAAGGGGAGAGCGTACCTGCACTGCACACTAACCGCGGTTTGCAAAGAAAGAGGATTTGCTGCACATTCCAAGGACACGGCTCTTTCCGAGGCAATCTGCAACCTGCTGTCAGATGGAAGTGCTCTCTGCCCTCTCCTGCCCAGCTCTAGGTACTAGCGGGCACTTTCCAGCCTGGGCGAGGCAAACCACCTCGAGAGATGTCACAGAGCATAAGTGGAGCACAGATGCTCAAAAGCAGCAAAGCTGAAGAGCCTGGCTCAGCTTGACTAGTGTGCAATTGACTGACTGCGAAAAACAAAGCAGCAGAGCACCGGGCTTCTGGGCGCTGTGAAGGCAATTGCCAAAACCAGGCAGCTGCTCCTTCCCAAGCACAGGCAGCTGCCTATGTTCTTGCTTGTCGACAAACTCACCGCTGCCCTTCTTTTCAGCAGCTGCCACCGTCTTCTGTGCATCTCGGAGCCTCTGGCGACGAGCAAGACTTGCCAAGGTGGGAGGCATCAGGACCAAGTCAAAACCCAGGCAAGTTGTCCTGGAACGCTTTCCATTCGCTTGCCGAGAGTGAATTCAAGAGGCAGGAGAGCGGCAGCCACCGTCCTCCAGCAGTCGGAAGGCTTGGCACACAAGCCCGCTTCTTTGCGGCTTCGTTCTTCGCCTCTTCCAAGCAACCGCGATCTCTGCTTCTCGGAGGCGAAGAAGCGGCTAATTCGCGCACAGCTCAGTAGAGCGGCAGCGGAGCGCTCCGGAGCGCCGCTTCAAGCCGAAAGACGCCGGGAAGCGGCACTTTCCTCCGGATAGCTCCGGAGCCGCGCTTCTGCTTCTCTAGTCATCTCTAGCTTAGCGAAAAGCTTTCCCACTCCAGTTGGCAAGGGGAGAGCGTACCTGCACTGCACACTAACCGCGGTTTGCAAAGAAAGAGGATTTGCTGCACATTCCAAGGACACGGCTCTTTCCGAGGCAATCTGCAACCTGCTGTCAGATGGAAGTGCTCTCTGCCCTCTCCTGCCCAGCTCTAGCTACTAGCGGGCACTTTCCAGCCTGGGCGAGGCAAACAACCTCCAGAGATGTCACAGAGCATAAGTGGAGCACAGATGCTCAAAAGCAGCAAAGCTGAAGAGCCTGGCTCAGCTTCACTAGTGTGCAATTGACTGACTGCGAAAAACAAAGCAGCAGAGCACCGGGCTTCTGGGCGCTGTGAAGGCAATTGCCAAAACCAGGCAGCTGCTCCTTCCCAAGCACAGGCAGCTGCCTATGTTCTTGCTTGTCGACAAACTCACCGCTGCCCTTCTTTTCAGCAGCTGCCACTGTCTTCTGTGCATCTCGGAGCCTCTGGCGACGAGCAAGACTTGCCAAGGTGGGACGCATCCGGACCAAGTCAAAACCCAGGCAAGTTGTCCTGGAACGCTTTCCATTCGCTTGCCGAGAGTGAATTCAAGAGGCAGGAGAGCGGCAGCCACCGTCCTCCAGCAGTCGGAAGGCTTGGCACACAAGCCCGCTTCTTTGCGGCTTCGTTCTTCGCCTCTTCCAAGCAACCGCGATCTCTGCTTCTCGGAGGCGAAGAAGCGGCTAATTCGCGCACAGCTCAGTAGAGCGGCAGCGGAGCGCTCCGGAGCGCCGCTTCAAGCCGAAAGACGCCGGGAAGCGGCACTTTCCTCCGGATAGCTCCGGAGCCGCACTTCTGCTTCTCTAGTCATCTCTAGCTTAGCGAAAAGCTTTCCCACTCCATTTGGCAAGGGGAGAGCGTACCTGCACTGCACACTAACCGCGGTTTGCAAAGAAAGAGGATTTGCTGCACATTCCAAGGACACGGCTCTTTCCGAGGCAATCTGCAACCTGCTGTCAGATGGAAGTGCTCTCTGCCCTCTCCTGCCCAGCTCTAGGTACTAGCGGGCACTTTCCAGCCTGGGCGAGGCAAACCACCTCGAGAGATGTCACAGAGCATAAGTGGAGCACAGATGCTCAAAAGCAGCAAAGCTGAAGAGCCTGGCTCAGCTTGACTAGTGTGCAATTGACTGACTGCGAAAAACAAAGCAGCAGAGCACCGGGCTTCTGGGCGCTGTGAAGGCAATTGCCAAAACCAGGCAGCTGCTCCTTCCCAAGAACAGGCAGCTGCCTATGTTCTTGCTTGTCGACAAACTCACCGCTGCCCTTCTTTTCAGCAGCTGCCACCGTCTTCTGTGCATCTCGGAGCCTCTGGCGACGAGCAAGACTTGCCAAGGTGGGAGGCATCAGGACCAAGTCAAAACCCAGGCAAGTTGTCCTGGAACGCTTTCCATTCGCTTGCCGAGAGTGAATTCAAGAGGCAGGAGAGCGGCAGCCACCGTCCTCCAGCAGTCGGAAGGCTTGGCACACAAGCCCGCTTCTTTGCGGCTTCGTTCTTCGCCTCTTCCAAGCAACCGCGATCTCTGCTTCTCGGAGGCGAAGAAGCGGCTAATTCGCGCACAGCTCAGTAGAGCGGCAGCGCAGCGCTCCGGAGCGCCGCTTCAAGCCGAAAGACGCCGGGAAGCGGCACTTTCCTCCGGATAGCTCCGGAGCCGCGCTTCTGCTTCTCTAGTCATCTCTAGCTTAGCGAAAAGCTTTCCCACTCCATTTGGCAAGGGGAGAGCGTACCTGCACTGCACACTAACCGCGGTTTGCAAAGAAAGAGGATTTGCTGCACATTCCAAGGACACGGCTCTTTCCGAGGCAATCTGCAACCTGCTGTCAGATGGAAGTGCTCTCTGCCCTCTCCTGCCCAGCTCTAGGTACTAGCGGGCACTTTCCAGCCTGGGCGAGGCAAACCACCTCGAGAGATGTCACAGAGCATAAGTGGAGCACAGATGCTCAAAAGCAGCAAAGCTGAAGAGCCTGGCTCAGCTTGACTAGTGTGCAATTGACTGACTGCGAAAAACAAAGCAGCAGAGCACCGGGCTTCTGGGCGCTGTGAAGGCAATTGCCAAAACCAGGCAGCTGCTCCTTCCCAAGCACAGGCAGCTGCCTATGTTCTTGCTTGTCGACAAACTCACCGCTGCCCTTCTTTTCAGCAGCTGCCACCGTCTTCTGTGCATCTCGGAGCCTCTGGCGACGAGCAAGACTTGCCAAGGTGGGAGGCATCAGGACCAAGTCAAAACCCAGGCAAGTTGTCCTGGAACGCTTTCCATTCGCTTGCCGAGAGTGAATTCAAGAGGCAGGAGAGCGGCAGCCACCGTCCTCCAGCAGTCGGAAGGCTTGGCACACAAGCCCGCTTCTTTGCGGCTTCGTTCTTCGCCTCTTCCAAGCAACCGCGATCTCTGCTTCTCGGAGGCGAAGAAGCGGCTAATTCGCGCACAGCTCAGTAGAGCGGCAGCGGAGCGCTCCGGAGCGCCGCTTCAAGCCGAAAGACGCCGGGAAGCGGCACTTTCCTCCGGATAGCTCCGGAGCCGCGCTTCTGCTTCTCTAGTCATCTCTAGCTTAGCGAAAAGCTTTCCCACTCCAGTTGGCAAGGGGAGAGCGTACCTGCACTGCACACTAACCGCGGTTTGCAAAGAAAGAGGATTTGCTGCACATTCAAAGGACACGGCTCTTTCCGAGGCAATCTGCAACCTGCTGTCAGATGGAAGTGCTCTCTGCCCTCTCCTGCCCAGCTCTAGCTACTAGCGGGCACTTTCCAGCCTGGGCGAGGCAAACAACCTCCAGAGATGTCACAGAGCATAAGTGGAGCACAGATGCTCAAAAGCAGCAAAGCTGAAGAGCCTGGCTCAGCTTGACTAGTGTGCAATTGACTGACTGCGAAAAACAAAGCAGCAGAGCACCGGGCTTCTGGGCGCTGTGAAGGCAATTGCCAAAACCAGGCAGCTGCTCCTTCCCAAGCACAGGCAGCTGCCTATGTTCTTGCTTGTCGACAAACTCACCGCTGCCCTTCTTTTCAGCAGCTGCCACCGTCTTCTGTGCATCTCGGAGCCTCTGGCGACGAGCAAGACTTGCCAAGGTGGGACGCATCCGGACCAAGTCAAAACCCAGGCAAGTTGTCCTGGAACGCTTTCCATTCGCTTGCCGAGAGTGAATTCAAGAGGCAGGAGAGCGGCAGCCACCGTCCTCCAGCAGTCGGAAGGCTTGGCACACAAGCCCGCTTCTTTGCGGCTTCGTTCTTCGCCTCTTCCAAGCAACCGCGATCTCTGCTTCTCGGAGGCGAAGAAGCGGCTAATTCGCGCACAGCTCAGTAGAGCGGCAGCGGAGCGCTCCGGAGCGCCGCTTCAAGCCGAAAGACGCCGGGAAGCGGCACTTTCCTCCGGATAGCTCCGGAGCCGCACTTCTGCTTCTCTAGTCATCTCTAGCTTAGCGAAAAGCTTTCCCACTCCATTTGGCAAGGGGAGAGCGTACCTGCACTGCACACTAACCGCGGTTTGCAAAGAAAGAGGATTTGCTGCACATTCCAAGGACACGGCTCTTTCCGAGGCAATCTGCAACCTGCTGTCAGATGGAAGTGCTCTCTGCCCTCTCCTGCCCAGCTCTAGGTACTAGCGGGCACTTTCCAGCCTGGGCGAGGCAAACCACCTCGAGAGATGTCACAGAGCATAAGTGGAGCACAGATGCTCAAAAGCAGCAAAGCTGAAGAGCCTGGCTCAGCTTGACTAGTGTGCAATTGACTGACTGCGAAAAACAAAGCAGCAGAGCACCGGGCTTCTGGGCGCTGTGAAGGCAATTGCCAAAACCAGGCAGCTGCTCCTTCCCAAGAACAGGCAGCTGCCTATGTTCTTGCTTGTCGACAAACTCACCGCTGCCCTTCTTTTCAGCAGCTGCCACCGTCTTCTGTGCATCTCGGAGCCTCTGGCGACGAGCAAGACTTGCCAAGGTGGGAGGCATCAGGACCAAGTCAAAACCCAGGCAAGTTGTCCTGGAACGCTTTCCATTCGCTTGCCGAGAGTGAATTCAAGAGGCAGGAGAGCGGCAGCCACCGTCCTCCAGCAGTCGGAAGGCTTGGCACACAAGCCCGCTTCTTTGCGGCTTCGTTCTTCGCCTCTTCCAAGCAACCGCGATCTCTGCTTCTCGGAGGCGAAGAAGCGGCTAATTCGCGCACAGCTCAGTAGAGCGGCAGCGGAGCGCTCCGGAGCGCCGCTTCAAGCCGAAAGACGCCGGGAAGCGGCACTTTCCTCCGGATAGCTCCGGAGCCGCGCTTCTGCTTCTCTAGTCATCTCTAGCTTAGCGAAAAGCTTTCCCACTCCATTTGGCAAGGGGAGAGCGTACCTGCACTGCACACTAACCGCGGTTTGCAAAGAAAGAGGATTTGCTGCACATTCCAAGGACACGGCTCTTTCCGAGGCAATCTGCAACCTGCTGTTAGATGGAAGTGCTCTCTGCCCTCTCCTGCCCAGCTCTAGGTACTAGCGGGCACTTTCCAGCCTGGGCGAGGCAAACAACCTCCAGAGATGTCACAGAGCATAAGTGGAGCACAGATGCTCAAAAGCAGCAAAGCTGAAGAGCCTGGCTCAGCTTCACTAGTGTGCAATTGACTGACTGCGAAAAACAAAGCAGCAGAGCACCGGGCTTCTGGGCGCTGTGAAGGCAATTGCCAAAACCAGGCAGCTGCTCCTTCCCAAGCACAGGCAGCTGCCTATGTTCTTGCTTGTCGACAAACTCACCGCTGCCCTTCTTTTCAGCAGCTGCCACCGTCTTCTGTGCATCTCGGAGCCTCTGGCGACGAGCAAGACTTGCCAAGGTGGGAGGCATCCGGACCAAGTCAAAACCCAGGCAAGTTGTCCTGGAACGCTTTCCATTCGCTTGCCGAGAGTGAATTCAAGAGGCAGGAGAGCGGCAGCCACCGTCCTCCAGCAGTCTGAAGGCTTGGCACACAAGCCCGCTTCTTTGCGGCTTCGTTCTTCGCCTCTTCCAAGCAACCGCGATCTCTGCTTCTCGGAGGCGAAGAAGCGGCTAATTCGCGCACAGCTCAGTAGAGCGGCAGCGGAGCGCTCCGGAGCGCCGCTTCAAGCCGAAAGACGCCGGGAAGCGGCACTTTCCTCCGGATAGCTCCGGAGCCGCACTTCTGCTTCTCTAGTCATCTCTAGCTTAGCGAAAAGCTTTCCCACTCCATTTGGCAAGGGGAGAGCGTACCTGCACTGCACACTAACCGCGGTTTGCAAAGAAAGAGGATTTGCTGCACATTCCAAGGACACGGCTCTTTCCGAGGCAATCTGCAACCTGCTGTCAGATGGAAGTGCTCTCTGCCCTCTCCTGCCCAGCTCTAGGTACTAGCGGGCACTTTCCAGCCTGGCCGAGGCAAACAACCTCCAGAGATGTCACAGAGCATAAGTGGAGCACAGATGCTCAAAAGCAGCAAAGCTGAAGAGCCTGGCTCAGCTTGACTAGTGTGCAATTGACTGACTGCGAAAAACAAAGCAGCAGAGCACCGGGCTTCTGGGCGCTGTGAAGGCAATTGCCAAAACCAGGCAGCTGCTCCTTCCCAAGCACAGGCAGCTGCCTATGTTCTTGCTTGTCGACAAACTCACCGCTGCCCTTCTTTTCAGCAGCTGCCACCGTCTTCTGTGCATCTCGGAGCCTCTGGCGACGAGCAAGACTTGCCAAGGTGGGAGGCATCAGGACCAAGTCAAAACCCAGGCAAGTTGTCCTGGAACGCTTTCCATTCGCTTGCCGAGAGTGAATTCAAGAGGCAGGAGAGCGGCAGCCACCGTCCTCCAGCAGTCGGAAGGCTTGGCACACAAGCCCGCTTCTTTGCGGCTTCGTTCTTCGCCTCTTCCAAGCAACCGCGATCTCTGCTTCTCGGAGGCGAAGAAGCGGCTAATTCGCGCACAGCTCAGTAGAGCGCCAGCGGAGCGCTCCGGAGCGCCGCTTCAAGCCGAAAGACGCCGGGAAGCGGCACTTTCCTCCGGATAGCTCCGGAGCCGCGCTTCTGCTTCTCTAGTCATCTCTAGCTTAGCGAAAAGCTTTCCCACTCCAGTTGGCAAGGGGAGAGCGTACCTGCACTGCACACTAACCGCGGTTTGCAAAGAAAGAGGATTTGCTGCACATTCCAAGGACACGGCTCTTTCCGAGGCAATCTGCAACCTGCTGTCAGATGGAAGTGCTCTCTGCCCTCTCCTGCCCAGCTCTAGCTACTAGCGGGCACTTTCCAGCCTGGGCGAGGCAAACAACCTCCAGAGATGTCACAGAGCATAAGTGGAGCACAGATGCTCAAAAGCAGCAAAGCTGAAGAGCCTGGCTCAGCTTGACTAGTGTGCAATTGACTGACTGCGAAAAACAAAGCAGCAGAGCACCGGGCTTCTGGGCGCTGTGAAGGCAATTGCCAAAACCAGGCAGCTGCTCCTTCCCAAGCACAGGCAGCTGCCTATGTTCTTGCTTGTCGACAAACTCACCGCTGCCCTTCTTTTCAGCAGCTGCCACCGTCTTCTGTGCATCTCGGAGCCTCTGGCGACGAGCAAGACTTGCCAAGGTGGGAGGCATCCGGACCAAGTCAAAACCCAGGCAAGTTGTCCTGGAACGCTTTCCATTCGCTTGCCGAGAGTGAATTCAAGAGGCAGGAGAGCGGCAGCCACCGTCCTCCAGCAGTCGGAAGGCTTGGCACACAAGCCCGCTTCTTTGCGGCTTCGTTCTTCGCCTCTTCCAAGCAACCGCGATCTCTGCTTCTCGGAGGCGAAGAAGCGGCTAATTCGCGCACAGCTCAGTAGAGCGGCAGCGGAGCGCTCCGGAGCGCCGCTTCAAGCCGAAAGACGCCGGGAAGCGGCACTTTCCTCCGGATAGCTCCGGAGCCGCGCTTCTGCTTCTCTAGTCATCTCTAGCTTAGCGAAAAGCTTTCCCACTCCATTTGGCAAGGGGAGAGCGTACCTGCACTGCACACTAACCGCGGTTTGCAAAGAAAGAGGATTTGCTGCACATTCCAAGGACACGGCTCTTTCCGAGGCAATCTGCAACCTGCTGTCAGATGGAAGTGCTCTCTGCCCTCTCCTGCCCAGCTCTAGGTACTAGCGGGCACTTTCCAGCCTGGCCGAGGCAAACCACCTCCAGAGATGTCACAGAGCATAAGTGGAGCACAGATGCTCAAAAGCAGCAAAGCTGAAGAGCCTGGCTCAGCTTGACTAGTGTGCAATTGACTGACTGCGAAAAACAAAGCAGCAGAGCACCGGGCTTCTGGGCGCTGTGAAGGCAATTGCCAAAACCAGGCAGCTGCTCCTTCCCAAGCACAGGCAGCTGCCTATGTTCTTGCTTGTCGACAAACTCACCGCTGCCCTTCTTTTCAGCAGCTGCCACCGTCTTCTGTGCATCTCGGAGCCTCTGGCGACGAGCAAGACTTGCCAAGGTGGGAGGCATCAGGACCAAGTCAAAACCCAGGCAAGTTGTCCTGGAACGCTTTCCATTCGCTTGCCGAGAGTGAATTCAAGAGGCAGGAGAGCGGCAGCCACCGTCCTCCAGCAGTCGGAAGGCTTGGCACACAAGCCCGCTTCTTTGCGGCTTCGTTCTTCGCCTCTTCCAAGCAACCGCGATCTCTGCTTCTCGGAGGCGAAGAAGCGGCTAATTCGCGCACAGCTCAGTAGAGCGGCAGCGCAGCGCTCCGGAGCGCCGCTTCAAGCCGAAAGACGCCGGGAAGCGGCACTTTCCTCCGGATAGCTCCGGAGCCGCGCTTCTGCTTCTCTAGTCATCTCTAGCTTAGCGAAAAGCTTTCCCACTCCAGTTGGCAAGGGGAGAGCGTACCTGCACTGCACACTAACCGCGGTTTGCAAAGAAAGAGGATTTGCTGCACATTCCAAGGACACGGCTCTTTCCGAGGCAATCTGCAACCTGCTGTCAGATGGAAGTGCTCTCTGCCCTCTCCTGCCCAGCTCTAGGTACTAGCGGGCACTTTCCAGCCTGGGCGAGGCAAACAACCTCCAGAGATGTCACAGAGCATAAGTGGAGCACAGATGCTCAAAAGCAGCAAAGCTGAAGAGCCTGGCTCAGCTTCACTAGTGTGCAATTGACTGACTGCGAAAAACAAAGCAGCAGAGCACCGGGCTTCTGGGCGCTGTGAAGGCAATTGCCAAAACCAGGCAGCTGCTCCTTCCCAAGCACAGGCAGCTGCCTATGTTCTTGCTTGTCGACAAACTCACCGCTGCCCTTCTTTTCAGCAGCTGCCACCGTCTTCTGTGCATCTCGGAGCCTCTGGCGACGAGCAAGACTTGCCAAGGTGGGAGGCATCCGGACCAAGTCAAAACCCAGGCAAGTTGTCCTGGAACGCTTTCCATTCGCTTGCCGAGAGTGAATTCAAGAGGCAGGAGAGCGGCAGCCACCGTCCTCCAGCAGTCTGAAGGCTTGGCACACAAGCCCGCTTCTTTGCGGCTTCGTTCTTCGCCTCTTCCAAGCAACCGCGATCTCTGCTTCTCGGAGGCGAAGAAGCGGCTAATTCGCGCACAGCTCAGTAGAGCGGCAGCGGAGCGCTCCGGAGCGCCGCTTCAAGCCGAAAGACGCCGGGAAGCGGCACTTTCCTCCGGATAGCTCCGGAGCCGCGCTTCTGCTTCTCTAGTCATCTCTAGCTTAGCGAAAAGCTTTCCCACTCCATTTGGCAAGGGGAGAGCGTACCTGCACTGCACACTAACCGCGGTTTGCAAAGAAAGAGGATTTGCTGCACATTCCAAGGACACGGCTCTTTCCGAGGCAATCTGCAACCTGCTGTCAGATGGAAGTGCTCTCTGCCCTCTCCTGCCCAGCTCTAGGTACTAGCGGGCACTTTCCAGCCTGGGCGAGGCAAACCACCTCGAGAGATGTCACAGAGCATAAGTGGAGCACAGATGCTCAAAAGCAGCAAAGCTGAAGAGCCTGGCTCAGCTTCACTAGTGTGCAATTGACTGACTGCGAAAAACAAAGCAGCAGAGCACCGGGCTTCTGGGCGCTGTGAAGGCAATTGCCAAAACCAGGCAGCTGCTCCTTCCCAAGCACAGGCAGCTGCCTATGTTCTTGCTTGTCGACAAACTCACCGCTGCCCTTCTTTTCAGCAGCTGCCACCGTCTTCTGTGCATCTCGGAGCCTCTGGCGACGAGCAAGACTTGCCAAGGTGGGAGGCATCAGGACCAAGTCAAAACCCAGGCAAGTTGTCCTGGAACGCTTTCCATTCGCTTGCCGAGAGTGAATTCAAGAGGCAGGAGAGCGGCAGCCACCGTCCTCCAGCAGTCGGAAGGCTTGGCACACAAGCCCGCTTCTTTGCGGCTTCGTTCTTCGCCTCTTCCAAGCAACCGCGATCTCTGCTTCTCGGAGGCGAAGAAGCGGCTAATTCGCGCACAGCTCAGTAGAGCGGCAGCGCAGCGCTCCGGAGCGCCGCTTCAAGCCGAAAGACGCCGGGAAGCGGCACTTTCCTCCGGATAGCTCCGGAGCCGCGCTTCTGCTTCTCTAGTCATCTCTAGCTTAGCGAAAAGCTTTCCCACTCCAGTTGGCAAGGGGAGAGCGTACCTGCACTGCACACTAACCGCGGTTTGCAAAGAAAGAGGATTTGCTGCACATTGCAAGGACACGGCTCTTTCCGAGGCAATCTGCAACCTGCTGTCAGATGGAAGTGCTCTCTGCCCTCTCCTGCCCAGCTCTAGGTACTAGCGGGCACTTTCCAGCCTGGCCGAGGCAAACAACCTCCAGAGATGTCACAGAGCATAAGTGGAGCACAGATGCTCAAAAGCAGCAAAGCTGAAGAGCCTGGCTCAGCTTCACTAGTGTGCAATTGACTGACTGCGAAAAACAAAGCAGCAGAGCACCGGGCTTCTGGGCGCTGTGAAGGCAATTGCCAAAACCAGGCAGCTGCTCCTTCCCAAGCACAGGCAGCTGCCTATGTTCTTGCTTGTCGACAAACTCACCGCTGCCCTTCTTTTCAGCAGCTGCCACCGTCTTCTGTGCATCTCGGAGCCTCTGGCGACGAGCAAGACTTGCCAAGGTGGGAGGCATCCGGACCAAGTCAAAACCCAGGCAAGTTGTCCTGGAACGCTTTCCATTCGCTTGCCGAGAGTGAATTCAAGAGGCAGGAGAGCGGCAGCCACCGTCCTCCAGCAGTCTGAAGGCTTGGCACACAAGCCCGCTTCTTTGCGGCTTCGTTCTTCGCCTCTTCCAAGCAACCGCGATCTCTGCTTCTCGGAGGCGAAGAAGCGGCTAATTCGCGCACAGCTCAGTAGAGCGGCAGCGGAGCGCTCCGGAGCGCCGCTTCAAGCCGAAAGACGCCGGGAAGCGGCACTTTCCTCCGGATAGCTCCGGAGCCGCGCTTCTGCTTCTCTAGTCATCTCTAGCTTAGCGAAAAGCTTTCCCACTCCATTTGGCAAGGGGAGAGCGTACCTGCACTGCACACTAACCGCGGTTTGCAAAGAAAGAGGATTTGCTGCACATTCCAAGGACACGGCTCTTTCCGAGGCAATCTGCAACCTGCTGTCAGATGGAAGTGCTCTCTGCCCTCTCCTGCCCAGCTCTAGGTACTAGCGGGCACTTTCCAGCCTGGGCGAGGCAAACCACCTCGAGAGATGTCACAGAGCATAAGTGGAGCACAGATGCTCAAAAGCAGCAAAGCTGAAGAGCCTGGCTCAGCTTCACTAGTGTGCAATTGACTGACTGCGAAAAACAAAGCAGCAGAGCACCGGGCTTCTGGGCGCTGTGAAGGCAATTGCCAAAACCAGGCAGCTGCTCCTTCCCAAGCACAGGCAGCTGCCTATGTTCTTGCTTGTCGACAAACTCACCGCTGCCCTTCTTTTCAGCAGCTGCCACCGTCTTCTGTGCATCTCGGAGCCTCTGGCGACGAGCAAGACTTGCCAAGGTGGGAGGCATCAGGACCAAGTCAAAACCCAGGCAAGTTGTCCTGGAACGCTTTCCATTCGCTTGCCGAGAGTGAATTCAAGAGGCAGGAGAGCGGCAGCCACCGTCCTCCAGCAGTCGGAAGGCTTGGCACACAAGCCCGCTTCTTTGCGGCTTCGTTCTTCGCCTCTTCCAAGCAACCGCGATCTCTGCTTCTCGGAGGCGAAGAAGCGGCTAATTCGCGCACAGCTCAGTAGAGCGGCAGCGGAGCGCTCCGGAGCGCCGCTTCAAGCCGAAAGACGCCGGGAAGCGGCACTTTCCTCCGGATAGCTCCGGAGCCGCGCTTCTGCTTCTCTAGTCATCTCTAGCTTAGCGAAAAGCTTTCCCACTCCAGTTGGCAAGGGGAGAGCGTACCTGCACTGCACACTAACCGCGGTTTGCAAAGAAAGAGGATTTGCTGCACATTCCAAGGACACGGCTCTTTCCGAGGCAATCTGCAACCTGCTGTCAGATGGAAGTGCTCTCTGCCCTCTCCTGCCCAGCTCTAGCTACTAGCGGGCACTTTCCAGCCTGGGCGAGGCAAACAACCTCCAGAGATGTCACAGAGCATAAGTGGAGCACAGATGCTCAAAAGCAGCAAAGCTGAAGAGCCTGGCTCAGCTTCACTAGTGTGCAATTGACTGACTGCGAAAAACAAAGCAGCAGAGCACCGGGCTTCTGGGCGCTGTGAAGGCAATTGCCAAAACCAGGCAGCTGCTCCTTCCCAAGCACAGGCAGCTGCCTATGTTCTTGCTTGTCGACAAACTCACCGCTGCCCTTCTTTTCAGCAGCTGCCACCGTCTTCTGTGCATCTCGGAGCCTCTGGCGACGAGCAAGACTTGCCAAGGTGGGAGGCATCCGGACCAAGTCAAAACCCAGGCAAGTTGTCCTGGAACGCTTTCCATTCGCTTGCCGAGAGTGAATTCAAGAGGCAGGAGAGCGGCAGCCACCGTCCTCCAGCAGTCGGAAGGCTTGGCACACAAGCCCGCTTCTTTGCGGCTTCGTTCTTCGCCTCTTCCAAGCAACCGCGATCTCTGCTTCTCGGAGGCGAAGAAGCGGCTAATTCGCGCACAGCTCAGTAGAGCGGCAGCGGAGCGCTCCGGAGCGCCGCTTCAAGCCGAAAGACGCCGGGAAGCGGCACTTTCCTCCGGATAGCTCCGGAGCCGCGCTTCTGCTTCTCTAGTCATCTCTAGCTTAGCGAAAAGCTTTCCCACTCCATTTGGCAAGGGGAGAGCGTACCTGCACTGCACACTAACCGCGGTTTGCAAAGAAAGAGGATTTGCTGCACATTCCAAGGACACGGCTCTTTCCGAGGCAATCTGCAACCTGCTGTCAGATGGAAGTGCTCTCTGCCCTCTCCTGCCCAGCTCTAGGTACTAGCGGGCACTTTCCAGCCTGGCCGAGGCAAACAACCTCCAGAGATGTCACAGAGCATAAGTGGAGCACAGATGCTCAAAAGCAGCAAAGCTGAAGAGCCTGGCTCAGCTTCACTAGTGTGCAATTGACTGACTGCGAAAAACAAAGCAGCAGAGCACCGGGCTTCTGGGCGCTGTGAAGGCAATTGCCAAAACCAGGCAGCTGCTCCTTCCCAAGCACAGGCAGCTGCCTATGTTCTTGCTTGTCGACAAACTCACCGCTGCCCTTCTTTTCAGCAGCTGCCACCGTCTTCTGTGCATCTCGGAGCCTCTGGCGACGAGCAAGACTTGCCAAGGTGGGAGGCATCAGGACCAAGTCAAAACCCAGGCAAGTTGTCCTGGAACGCTTTCCATTCGCTTGCCGAGAGTGAATTCAAGAGGCAGGAGAGCGGCAGCCACCGTCCTCCAGCAGTCGGAAGGCTTGGCACACAAGCCCGCTTCTTTGCGGCTTCGTTCTTCGCCTCTTCCAAGCAACCGCGATCTCTGCTTCTCGGAGGCGAAGAAGCGGCTAATTCGCGCACAGCTCAGTAGAGCGGCAGCGCAGCGCTCCGGAGCGCCGCTTCAAGCCGAAAGACGCCGGGAAGCGGCACTTTCCTCCGGATAGCTCCGGAGCCGCGCTTCTGCTTCTCTAGTCATCTCTAGCTTAGCGAAAAGCTTTCCCACTCCAGTTGGCAAGGGGAGAGCGTACCTGCACTGCACACTAACCGCGGTTTGCAAAGAAAGAGGATTTGCTGCACATTGCAAGGACACGGCTCTTTCCGAGGCAATCTGCAACCTGCTGTCAGATGGAAGTGCTCTCTGCCCTCTCCTGCCCAGCTCTAGGTACTAGCGGGCACTTTCCAGCCTGGGCGAGGCAAACAACCTCCAGAGATGTCACAGAGCATAAGTGGAGCACAGATGCTCAAAAGCAGCAAAGCTGAAGAGCCTGGCTCAGCTTCACTAGTGTGCAATTGACTGACTGCGAAAAACAAAGCAGCAGAGCACCGGGCTTCTGGGCGCTGTGAAGGCAATTGCCAAAACCAGGCAGCTGCTCCTTCCCAAGCACAGGCAGCTGCCTATGTTCTTGCTTGTCGACAAACTCACCGCTGCCCTTCTTTTCAGCAGCTGCCACCGTCTTCTGTGCATCTCGGAGCCTCTGGCGACGAGCAAGACTTGCCAAGGTGGGAGGCATCCGGACCAAGTCAAAACCCAGGCAAGTTGTCCTGGAACGCTTTCCATTCGCTTGCCGAGAGTGAATTCAAGAGGCAGGAGAGCGGCAGCCACCGTCCTCCAGCAGTCTGAAGGCTTGGCACACAAGCCCGCTTCTTTGCGGCTTCGTTCTTCGCCTCTTCCAAGCAACCGCGATCTCTGCTTCTCGGAGGCGAAGAAGCGGCTAATTCGCGCACAGCTCAGTAGAGCGGCAGCGGAGCGCTCCGGAGCGCCGCTTCAAGCCGAAAGACGCCGGGAAGCGGCACTTTCCTCCGGATAGCTCCGGAGCCGCGCTTCTGCTTCTCTAGTCATCTCTAGCTTAGCGAAAAGCTTTCCCACTCCATTTGGCAAGGGGAGAGCGTACCTGCACTGCACACTAACCGCGGTTTGCAAAGAAAGAGGATTTGCTGCACATTCCAAGGACACGGCTCTTTCCGAGGCAATCTGCAACCTGCTGTCAGATGGAAGTGCTCTCTGCCCTCTCCTGCCCAGCTCTAGGTACTAGCGGGCACTTTCCAGCCTGGGCGAGGCAAACCACCTCGAGAGATGTCACAGAGCATAAGTGGAGCACAGATGCTCAAAAGCAGCAAAGCTGAAGAGCCTGGCTCAGCTTGACTAGTGTGCAATTGACTGACTGCGAAAAACAAAGCAGCAGAGCACCGGGCTTCTGGGCGCTGTGAAGGCAATTGCCAAAACCAGGCAGCTGCTCCTTCCCAAGCACAGGCAGCTGCCTATGTTCTTGCTTGTCGACAAACTCACCGCTGCCCTTCTTTTCAGCAGCTGCCACCGTCTTCTGTGCATCTCGGAGCCTCTGGCGACGAGCAAGACTTGCCAAGGTGGGAGGCATCCGGACCAAGTCAAAACCCAGGCAAGTTGTCCTGGAACGCTTTCCATTCGCTTGCCGAGAGTGAATTCAAGAGGCAGGAGAGCGGCAGCCACCGTCCTCCAGCAGTCGGAAGGCTTGGCACACAAGCCCGCTTCTTTGCGGCTTCGTTCTTCGCCTCTTCCAAGCAACCGCGATCTCTGCTTCTCGGAGGCGAAGAAGCGGCTAATTCGCGCACAGCTCAGTAGAGCGGCAGCGGAGCGCTCCGGAGCGCCGCTTCAAGCCGAAAGACGCCGGGAAGCGGCACTTTCCTCCGGATAGCTCCGGAGCCGCGCTTCTGCTTCTCTAGTCATCTCTAGCTTAGCGAAAAGCTTTCCCACTCCAGTTGGCAAGGGGAGAGCGTACCTGCACTGCACACTAACCGCGGTTTGCAAAGAAAGAGGATTTGCTGCACATTCCAAGGACACGGCTCTTTCCGAGGCAATCTGCAACCTGCTGTCAGATGGAAGTGCTCTCTGCCCTCTCCTGCCCAGCTCTAGCTACTAGCGGGCACTTTCCAGCCTGGGCGAGGCAAACAACCTCCAGAGATGTCACAGAGCATAAGTGGAGCACAGATGCTCAAAAGCAGCAAAGCTGAAGAGCCTGGCTCAGCTTCACTAGTGTGCAATTGACTGACTGCGAAAAACAAAGCAGCAGAGCACCGGGCTTCTGGGCGCTGTGAAGGCAATTGCCAAAACCAGGCAGCTGCTCCTTCCCAAGCACAGGCAGCTGCCTATGTTCTTGCTTGTCGACAAACTCACCGCTGCCCTTCTTTTCAGCAGCTGCCACCGTCTTCTGTGCATCTCGGAGCCTCTGGCGACGAGCAAGACTTGCCAAGGTGGGAGGCATCCGGACCAAGTCAAAACCCAGGCAAGTTGTCCTGGAACGCTTTCCATTCGCTTGCCGAGAGTGAATTCAAGAGGCAGGAGAGCGGCAGCCACCGTCCTCCAGCAGTCGGAAGGCTTGGCACACAAGCCCGCTTCTTTGCGGCTTCGTTCTTCGCCTCTTCCAAGCAACCGCGATCTCTGCTTCTCGGAGGCGAAGAAGCGGCTAATTCGCGCACAGCTCAGTAGAGCGGCAGCGGAGCGCTCCGGAGCGCCGCTTCAAGCCGAAAGACGCCGGGAAGCGGCACTTTCCTCCGGATAGCTCCGGAGCCGCGCTTCTGCTTCTCTAGTCATCTCTAGCTTAGCGAAAAGCTTTCCCACTCCATTTGGCAAGGGGAGAGCGTACCTGCACTGCACACTAACCGCGGTTTGCAAAGAAAGAGGATTTGCTGCACATTCCAAGGACACGGCTCTTTCCGAGGCAATCTGCAACCTGCTGTCAGATGGAAGTGCTCTCTGCCCTCTCCTGCCCAGCTCTAGGTACTAGCGGGCACTTTCCAGCCTGGCCGAGGCAAACAACCTCCAGAGATGTCACAGAGCATAAGTGGAGCACAGATGCTCAAAAGCAGCAAAGCTGAAGAGCCTGGCTCAGCTTCACTAGTGTGCAATTGACTGACTGCGAAAAACAAAGCAGCAGAGCACCGGGCTTCTGGGCGCTGTGAAGGCAATTGCCAAAACCAGGCAGCTGCTCCTTCCCAAGCACAGGCAGCTGCCTATGTTCTTGCTTGTCGACAAACTCACCGCTGCCCTTCTTTTCAGCAGCTGCCACCGTCTTCTGTGCATCTCGGAGCCTCTGGCGACGAGCAAGACTTGCCAAGGTGGGAGGCATCAGGACCAAGTCAAAACCCAGGCAAGTTGTCCTGGAACGCTTTCCATTCGCTTGCCGAGAGTGAATTCAAGAGGCAGGAGAGCGGCAGCCACCGTCCTCCAGCAGTCGGAAGGCTTGGCACACAAGCCCGCTTCTTTGCGGCTTCGTTCTTCGCCTCTTCCAAGCAACCGCGATCTCTGCTTCTCGGAGGCGAAGAAGCGGCTAATTCGCGCACAGCTCAGTAGAGCGGCAGCGCAGCGCTCCGGAGCGCCGCTTCAAGCCGAAAGACGCCGGGAAGCGGCACACTTTCCTCCGGATAGCTCCGGAGCCGCGCTTCTGCTTCTCTAGTCATCTCTAGCTTAGCGAAAAGCTTTCCCACTCCAGTTGGCAAGGGGAGAGCGTACCTGCACTGCACACTAACCGCGGTTTGCAAAGAAAGAGGATTTGCTGCACATTGCAAGGACACGGCTCTTTCCGAGGCAATCTGCAACCTGCTGTCAGATGGAAGTGCTCTCTGCCCTCTCCTGCCCAGCTCTAGGTACTAGCGGGCACTTTCCAGCCTGGGCGAGGCAAACAACCTCCAGAGATGTCACAGAGCATAAGTGGAGCACAGATGCTCAAAAGCAGCAAAGCTGAAGAGCCTGGCTCAGCTTCACTAGTGTGCAATTGACTGACTGCGAAAAACAAAGCAGCAGAGCACCGGGCTTCTGGGCGCTGTGAAGGCAATTGCCAAAACCAGGCAGCTGCTCCTTCCCAAGCACAGGCAGCTGCCTATGTTCTTGCTTGTCGACAAACTCACCGCTGCCCTTCTTTTCAGCAGCTGCCACCGTCTTCTGTGCATCTCGGAGCCTCTGGCGACGAGCAAGACTTGCCAAGGTGGGAGGCATCCGGACCAAGTCAAAACCCAGGCAAGTTGTCCTGGAACGCTTTCCATTCGCTTGCCGAGAGTGAATTCAAGAGGCAGGAGAGCGGCAGCCACCGTCCTCCAGCAGTCTGAAGGCTTGGCACACAAGCCCGCTTCTTTGCGGCTTCGTTCTTCGCCTCTTCCAAGCAACCGCGATCTCTGCTTCTCGGAGGCGAAGAAGCGGCTAATTCGCGCACAGCTCAGTAGAGCGGCAGCGGAGCGCTCCGGAGCGCCGCTTCAAGCCGAAAGACGCCGGGAAGCGGCACTTTCTCCTCCGGATAGCTCCGGAGCCGCGCTTCTGCTTCTCTAGTCATCTCTAGCTTAGCGAAAAGCTTTCCCACTCCATTTGGCAAGGGGAGAGCGTACCTGCACTGCACACTAACCGCGGTTTGCAAAGAAAGAGGATTTGCTGCACATTCCAAGGACACGGCTCTTTCCGAGGCAATCTGCAACCTGCTGTCAGATGGAAGTGCTCTCTGCCCTCTCCTGCCCAGCTCTAGGTACTAGCGGGCACTTTCCAGCCTGGGCGAGGCAAACCACCTCGAGAGATGTCACAGAGCATAAGTGGAGCACAGATGCTCAAAAGCAGCAAAGCTGAAGAGCCTGGCTCAGCTTGACTAGTGTGCAATTGACTGACTGCGAAAAACAAAGCAGCAGAGCACCGGGCTTCTGGGCGCTGTGAAGGCAATTGCCAAAACCAGGCAGCTGCTCCTTCCCAAGCACAGGCAGCTGCCTATGTTCTTGCTTGTCGACAAACTCACCGCTGCCCTTCTTTTCAGCAGCTGCCACCGTCTTCTGTGCATCTCGGAGCCTCTGGCGACGAGCAAGACTTGCCAAGGTGGGAGGCATCAGGACCAAGTCAAAACCCAGGCAAGTTGTCCTGGAACGCTTTCCATTCGCTTGCCGAGAGTGAATTCAAGAGGCAGGAGAGCGGCAGCCACCGTCCTCCAGCAGTCGGAAGGCTTGGCACACAAGCCCGCTTCTTTGCGGCTTCGTTCTTCGCCTCTTCCAAGCAACCGCGATCTCTGCTTCTCGGAGGCGAAGAAGCGGCTAATTCGCGCACAGCTCAGTAGAGCGGCAGCGGAGCGCTCCGGAGCGCCGCTTCAAGCCGAAAGACGCCGGGAAGCGGCACTTTCCTCCGGATAGCTCCGGAGCCGCGCTTCTGCTTCTCTAGTCATCTCTAGCTTAGCGAAAAGCTTTCCCACTCCAGTTGGCAAGGGGAGAGCGTACCTGCACTGCCACACTAACCGCGGGTTTGCAAAGAAAGAGGATTTGCTGCACATTGCAAGGACACGGCTCTTTCCGAGGCAATCTGCAACCTGCTGTCAGATGGAAGTGCTCTCTGCCCTCTCCTGCCCAGCTCTAGCTACTAGCGGGCACTTTCCAGCCTGGGCGAGGCAAACAACCTCCAGAGATGTCACAGAGCATAAGTGGAGCACAGATGCTCAAAAGCAGCAAAGCTGAAGAGCCTGGCTCAGCTTCACTAGTGTGCAATTGACTGACTGCGAAAAACAAAGCAGCAGAGCACCGGGCTTCTGGGCGCTGTGAAGGCAATTGCCAAAACCAGGCAGCTGCTCCTTCCCAAGCACAGGCAGCTGCCTATGTTCTTGCTTGTCGACAAACTCACCGCTGCCCTTCTTTTCAGCAGCTGCCACCGTCTTCTGTGCATCTCGGAGCCTCTGGCGACGAGCAAGACTTGCCAAGGTGGGAGGCATCCGGACCAAGTCAAAACCCAGGCAAGTTGTCCTGGAACGCTTTCCATTCGCTTGCCGAGAGTGAATTCAAGAGGCAGGAGAGCGGCAGCCACCGTCCTCCAGCAGTCGGAAGGCTTGGCACACAAGCCCGCTTCTTTGCGGCTTCGTTCTTCGCCTCTTCCAAGCAACCGCGATCTCTGCTTCTCGGAGGCGAAGAAGCGGCTAATTCGCGCACAGCTCAGTAGAGCGGCAGCGCAGCGCTCCGGAGCGCCGCTTCAAGCCGAAAGACGCCGGGAAGCGGCACTTTCCTCCGGATAGCTCCGGAGCCGCGCTTCTGCTTCTCTAGTCATCTCTAGCTTAGCGAAAAGCTTTCCCACTCCATTTGGCAAGGGGGAGAGCGTACCTGCACTGCACACTAACCGCGGTTTGCAAAGAAAGAGGATTTGCTGCACATTCCAAGGACAACGGCTCTTTCCGAGGCAATCTGCAACCTGCTGTCAGATGGAAGTGCTCTCTGCCCTCTCCTGCCCAGCTCTAGCTACTAGCGGGCACTTGCCAGCCTGGCCGAGGCAAACAACCTCCAGAGATGTCACAGAGCATAAGTGGAGCACAGATGCTCAAAAGCAGCAAAGCTGAAGAGCCTGGCTCAGCTTCACTAGTGTGCAATTGACTGACTGCGAAAAACAAAGCAGCAGAGCACCGGGCTTCTGGGCGCTGTGAAGGCAATTGCCAAAACCAGGCAGCTGCTCCTTCCCAAGCACAGGCAGCTGCCTATGTTCTTGCTTGTCGACAAACTCACCGCTGCCCTTCTTTTCAGCAGCTGCCACCGTCTTCTGTGCATCTCGGAGCCTCTGGCGACGAGCAAGACTTGCCAAGGTGGGAGGCATCAGGACCAAGTCAAAACCCAGGCAAGTTGTCCTGGAACGCTTTCCATTCGCTTGCCGAGAGTGAATTCAAGAGGCAGGAGAGCGGCAGCCACCGTCCTCCAGCAGTCGGAAGGCTTGGCACACAAGCCCGCTTCTTTGCGGCTTCGTTCTTCGCCTCTTCCAAGCAACCGCGATCTCTGCTTCTCGGAGGCGAAGAAGCGGCTAATTCGCGCACAGCTCAGTAGAGCGGCAGCGGAGCGCTCCGGAGCGCCGCTTCAAGCCGAAAGACGCCGGGAAGCGGCACTTTCCTCCGGATAGCTCCGGAGCCGCGCTTCTGCTTCTCTAGTCATCTCTAGCTTAGCGAAAAGCTTTCCCACTCCAGTTGGCAGCGTACCTGCACTGCACACTAACCGCGGTTTGCAAAGAAAGAGGATTTGCTGCACATTGCAAGGACACGGCTCTTTCCGAGGCAATCTGCAACCTGCTGTCAGATGGAAGTGCTCTCTGCCCTCTCCTGCCCAGCTCTAGGTACTAGCGGGCACTTTCCAGCCTGGGCGAGGCAAACAACCTCCAGAGATGTCACAGAGCATAAGTGGAGCACAGATGCTCAAAAGCAGCAAAGCTGAAGAGCCTGGCTCAGCTTCACTAGTGTGCAATTGACTGACTGCGAAAAACAAAGCAGCAGAGCACCGGGCTTCTGGGCGCTGTGAAGGCAATTGCCAAAACCAGGCAGCTGCTCCTTCCCAAGCACAGGCAGCTGCCTATGTTCTTGCTTGTCGACAAACTCACCGCTGCCCTTCTTTTCAGCAGCTGCCACCGTCTTCTGTGCATCTCGGAGCCTCTGGCGACGAGCAAGACTTGCCAAGGTGGGAGGCATCCGGACCAAGTCAAAACCCAGGCAAGTTGTCCTGGAACGCTTTCCATTCGCTTGCCGAGAGTGAATTCAAGAGGCAGGAGAGCGGCAGCCACCGTCCTCCAGCAGTCTGAAGGCTTGGCACACAAGCCCGCTTCTTTGCGGCTTCGTTCTTCGCCTCTTCCAAGCAACCGCGATCTCTGCTTCTCGGAGGCGAAGAAGCGGCTAATTCGCGCACAGCTCAGTAGAGCGGCAGCGGAGCGCTCCGGAGCGCCGCTTCAAGCCGAAAGACGCCGGGAAGCGGCACTTTCCTCCGGATAGCTCCGGAGCCGCGCTTCTGCTTCTCTAGTCATCTCTAGCTTAGCGAAAAGCTTTCCCACTCCATTTGGCAAGGGGAGAGCGTACCTGCACTGCACACTAACCGCGGTTTGCAAAGAAAGAGGATTTGCTGCACATTCCAAGGACACGGCTCTTTCCGAGGCAATCTGCAACCTGCTGTCAGATGGAAGTGCTCTCTGCCCTCTCCTGCCCAGCTCTAGGTACTAGCGGGCACTTTCCAGCCTGGCCGAGGCAAACAACCTCCAGAGATGTCACAGAGCATAAGTGGAGCACAGATGCTCAAAAGCAGCAAAGCTGAAGAGCCTGGCTCAGCTTGACTAGTGTGCAATTGACTGACTGCGAAAAACAAAGCAGCAGAGCACCGGGCTTCTGGGCGCTGTGAAGGCAATTGCCAAAACCAGGCAGCTGCTCCTTCCCAAGCACAGGCAGCTGCCTATGTTCTTGCTTGTCGACAAACTCACCGCTGCCCTTCTTTTCAGCAGCTGCCACCGTCTTCTGTGCATCTCGGAGCCTCTGGCGACGAGCAAGACTTGCCAAGGTGGGAGGCATCAGGACCAAGTCAAAACCCAGGCAAGTTGTCCTGGAACGCTTTCCATTCGCTTGCCGAGAGTGAATTCAAGAGGCAGGAGAGCGGCAGCCACCGTCCTCCAGCAGTCGGAAGGCTTGGCACACAAGCCCGCTTCTTTGCGGCTTCGTTCTTCGCCTCTTCCAAGCAACCGCGATCTCTGCTTCTCGGAGGCGAAGAAGCGGCTAATTCGCGCACAGCTCAGTAGAGCGGCAGCGGAGCGCTCCGGAGCGCCGCTTCAAGCCGAAAGACGCCGGGAAGCGGCACTTTCCTCCGGATAGCTCCGGAGCCGCACTTCTGCTTCTCTAGTCATCTCTAGCTTAGCGAAAAGCTTTCCCACTCCATTTGGCAAGGGAGAGCGTACCTGCACTGCACACTAACCGCGGTTTGCAAAGAAAGAGGATTTGCTGCACATTCCAAGGACACGGCTCTTTCCGAGGCAATCTGCAACCTGCTGTCAGATGGAAGTGCTCTCTGCCCTCTCCTGCCCAGCTCTAGGTACTAGCGGGCACTTTCCAGCCTGGGCGAGGCAAACCACCTCGAGAGATGTCACAGAGCCTAAGTGGAGCACAGATGCTCAAAAGCAGCAAAGCTGAAGAGCCTGGCTCAGCTTGACTAGTGTGCAATTGACTGACTGCGAAAAACAAAGCAGCAGAGCACCGGGCTTCTGGGCGCTGTGAAGGCAATTGCCAAAACCAGGCAGCTGCTCCTTCCCAAGCACAGGCAGCCTGCCTATGTTCTTGCTTGTCGACAAACTCACCGCTGCCCTTCTTTTCAGCAGCTGCCACCGTCTTCTGTGCATCTCGGAGCCTCTGGCGACGAGCAAGACTTGCCAAGGTGGGAGGCATCAGGACCAAGTCAAAACCCAGGCAAGTTGTCCTGGAACGCTTTCCATTCGCTTGCCGAGAGTGAATTCAAGAGGCAGGAGAGCGGCAGCCACCGTCCTCCAGCAGTCGGAAGGCTTGGCACACAAGCCCGCTTCTTTGCGGCTTCGTTCTTCGCCTCTTCCAAGCAACCGCGATCTCTGCTTCTCGGAGGCGAAGAAGCGGCTAATTCGCGCACAGCTCAGTAGAGCGGCAGCGCAGCGCTCCGGAGCGCCACTTCAAGCCGAAAGACGCCGGGAAGCGGCACTTTCCTCCGGATAGCTCCGGAGCCGCGCTTCTGCTTCTCTAGTCATCTCTAGCTTAGCGAAAAGCTTTCCCACTCCAGTTGGCAAGGGGAGAGCGTACCTGCACTGCACACTAACCGCGGTTTGCAAAGAAAGAGGATTTGCTGCACATTGCAAGCACACGGCTCTTTCCGAGGCAATCTGCAACCTGCTGTCAGATGGAAGTGCTCTCTGCCCTCTCCTGCCCAGCTCTAGGTACTAGCGGGCACTTTCCAGCCTGGGCGAGGCAAACAACCTCCAGAGATGTCACAGAGCATAAGTGGAGCACAGATGCTCAAAAGCAGCAAAGCTGAAGAGCCTGGCTCAGCTTCACTAGTGTGCAATTGACTGACTGCGAAAAACAAAGCAGCAGAGCACCGGGCTTCTGGGCGCTGTGAAGGCAATTGCCAAAACCAGGCAGCTGCTCCTTCCCAAGCACAGGCAGCTGCCTATGTTCTTGCTTGTCGACAAACTCACCGCTGCCCTTCTTTTCAGCAGCTGCCACCGTCTTCTGTGCATCTCGGAGCCTCTGGCGACGAGCAAGACTTGCCAAGGTGGGAGGCATCCGGACCAAGTCAAAACCCAGGCAAGTTGTCCTGGAACGCTTTCCATTCGCTTGCCGAGAGTGAATTCAAGAGGCAGGAGAGCGGCAGCCACCGTCCTCCAGCAGTCGGAAGGCTTGGCACACAAGCCCGCTTCTTTGCGGCTTCGTTCTTCGCCTCTTCCAAGCAACCGCGATCTCTGCTTCTCGGAGGCGAAGAAGCGGCTAATTCGCGCACAGCTCAGTAGAGCGGCAGCGGAGCGCTCCGGAGCGCCGCTTCAAGCCGAAAGACGCCGGGAAGCGGCACTTTCCTCCGGATAGCTCCGGAGCCGCGCTTCTGCTTCTCTAGTCATCTCTAGCTTAGCGAAAAGCTTTCCCACTCCATTTGGCAAGGGGAGAGCGTACCTGCACTGCACACTAACCGCGGTTTGCAAAGAAAGAGGATTTGCTGCACATTCCAAGGACACGGCTCTTTCCGAGGCAATCTGCAACCTGCTGTCAGATGGAAGTGCTCTCTGCCCTCTCCTGCCCAGCTCTAGGTACTAGCGGGCACTTTCCAGCCTGGCCGAGGCAAACAACCTCCAGAGATGTCACAGAGCATAAGTGGAGCACAGATGCTCAAAAGCAGCAAAGCTGAAGAGCCTGGCTCAGCTTGACTAGTGTGCAATTGACTGACTGCGAAAAACAAAGCAGCAGAGCACCGGGCTTCTGGGCGCTGTGAAGGCAATTGCCAAAACCAGGCAGCTGCTCCTTCCCAAGCACAGGCAGCTGCCTATGTTCTTGCTTGTCGACAAACTCACCGCTGCCCTTCTTTTCAGCAGCTGCCACCGTCTTCTGTGCATCTCGGAGCCTCTGGCGACGAGCAAGACTTGCCAAGGTGGGAGGCATCAGGACCAAGTCAAAACCCAGGCAAGTTGTCCTGGAACGCTTTCCATTCGCTTGCCGAGAGTGAATTCAAGAGGCAGGAGAGCGGCAGCCACCGTCCTCCAGCAGTCTGAAGGCTTGGCACACAAGCCCGCTTCTTTGCGGCTTCGTTCTTCGCCTCTTCCAAGCAACCGCGATCTCTGCTTCTCGGAGGCGAAGAAGCGGCTAATTCGCGCACAGCTCAGTAGAGCGGCAGCGCAGCGCTCCGGAGCGCCGCTTCAAGCCGAAAGACGCCGGGAAGCGGCACTTTCCTCCGGATAGCTCCGGAGCCGCACTTCTGCTTCTCTAGTCATCTCTAGCTTAGCGAAAAGCTTTCCCACTCCAGTTGGCAAGGGGAGAGCGTACCTGCACTGCACACTAACCGCGGTTTGCAAAGAAAGAGGATTTGCTGCACATTCCAAGGACACGGCTCTTTCCGAGGCAATCTGCAACCTGCTGTCAGATGGAAGTGCCTCTCTGCCCTCTCCTGCCCAGCTCTAGGTACTAGCGGGCACTTTCCAGCCTGGCCGAGGCAAACCACCTCGAGAGATGTCACAGAGCATAAGTGGAGCACAGATGCTCAAAAGCAGCAAAGCTGAAGAGCCTGGCTCAGCTTCACTAGTGTGCAATTGACTGACTGCGAAAAACAAAGCAGCAGAGCACCGGGCTTCTGGGCGCTGTGAAGGCAATTGCCAAAACCAGGCAGCTGCTCCTTCCCAAGCACAGGCAGCTGCCTATGTTCTTGCTTGTCGACAAACTCACCGCTGCCCTTCTTTTCAGCAGCTGCCACCGTCTTCTGTGCATCTCGGAGCCTCTGGCGACGAGCAAGACTTGCCAAGGTGGGAGGCATCAGGACCAAGTCAAAACCCAGGCAAGTTGTCCTGGAACGCTTTCCATTCGCTTGCCGAGAGTGAATTCAAGAGGCAGGAGAGCGGCAGCCACCGTCCTCCAGCAGTCGGAAGGCTTGGCACACAAGCCCGCTTCTTTGCGGCTTCGTTCTTCGCCTCTTCCAAGCAACCGCGATCTCTGCTTCTCGGAGGCGAAGAAGCGGCTAATTCGCGCACAGCTCAGTAGAGCGGCAGCGCAGCGCTCCGGAGCGCCGCTTCAAGCCGAAAGACGCCGGGAAGCGGCACTTTCCTCCGGATAGCTCCGGAGCCGCGCTTCTGCTTCTCTAGTCATCTCTAGCTTAGCGAAAAGCTTTCCCACTCCATTTGGCAAGGGGAGAGCGTACCTGCACTGCACACTAACCGCGGTTTGCAAAGAAAGAGGATTTGCTGCACATTCCAAGGACACGGCTCTTTCCGAGGCAATCTGCAACCTGCTGTCAGATGGAAGTGCTCTCTGCCCTCTCCTGCCCAGCTCTAGGTACTAGCGGGCACTTTCCAGCCTGGGCGAGGCAAACCACCTCGAGAGATGTCACAGAGCATAAGTGGAGCACAGATGCTCAAAAGCAGCAAAGCTGAAGAGCCTGGCTCAGCTTGACTAGTGTGCAATTGACTGACTGCGAAAAACAAAGCAGCAGAGCACCGGGCTTCTGGGCGCTGTGAAGGCAATTGCCAAAACCAGGCAGCTGCTCCTTCCCAAGCACAGGCAGCTGCCTATGTTCTTGCTTGTCGACAAACTCACCGCTGCCCTTCTTTTCAGCAGCTGCCACCGTCTTCTGTGCATCTCGGAGCCTCTGGCGACGAGCAAGACTTGCCAAGGTGGGAGGCATCAGGACCAAGTCAAAACCCAGGCAAGTTGTCCTGGAACGCTTTCCGTTCGCTTGCCCAGAGTGAATTCAAGAGGCAGGAGAGCGGCAGCCACCGTCCTCCAGCAGTCGGAAGGCTTGGCACACAAGCCCGCTTCTTTGCGGCTTCGTTCTTCGCCTCTTCCAAGCAACCGCGATCTCTGCTTCTCGGAGGCGAAGAAGCGGCTAATTCGCGCACAGCTCAGTAGAGCGGCAGCGGAGCGCTCCGGAGCGCCGCTTCAAGCCGAAAGACGCCGGGAAGCGGCACTTTCCTCCGGATAGCTCCGGAGCCGCGCTTCTGCTTCTCTAGTCATCTCTAGCTTAGCGAAAAGCTTTCCCACTCCATTTGGCAAGGGGAGAGCGTACCTGCACTGCACACTAACCGCGGTTTGCAAAGAAAGAGGATTTGCTGCACATTCCAAGGACACGGCTCTTTCCGAGGCAATCTGCAACCTGCTGTCAGATGGAAGTGCTCTCTGCCCTCTCCTGCCCAGCTCTAGGTACTAGCGGGCACTTTCCAGCCTGGCCGAGGCAAACCACCTCGAGAGATGTCACAGAGCATAAGTGGAGCACAGATGCTCAAAAGCAGCAAAGCTGAAGAGCCTGGCTCAGCTTCACTAGTGTGCAATTGACTGACTGCGAAAAACAAAGCAGCAGAGCACCGGGCTTCTGGGCGCTGTGAAGGCAATTGCCAAAACCAGGCAGCTGCTCCTTCCCAAGCACAGGCAGCTGCCTATGTTCTTGCTTGTCGACAAACTCACCGCTGCCCTTCTTTTCAGCAGCTGCCACCGTCTTCTGTGCATCTCGGAGCCTCTGGCGACGAGCAAGACTTGCCAAGGTGGGAGGCATCAGGACCAAGTCAAAACCCAGGCAAGTTGTCCTGGAACGCTTTCCATTCGCTTGCCGAGAGTGAATTCAAGAGGCAGGAGAGCGGCAGCCACCGTCCTCCAGCAGTCGGAAGGCTTGGCACACAAGCCCGCTTCTTTGCGGCTTCGTTCTTCGCCTCTTCCAAGCAACCGCGATCTCTGCTTCTCGGAGGCGAAGAAGCGGCTAATTCGCGCACAGCTCAGTAGAGCGGCAGCGCAGCGCTCCGGAGCGCCGCTTCAAGCCGAAAGACGCCGGGAAGCGGCACTTTCCTCCGGATAGCTCCGGAGCCGCGCTTCTGCTTCTCTAGTCATCTCTAGCTTAGCGAAAAGCTTTCCCACTCCAGTTGGCAAGGGGAGAGCGTACCTGCACTGCACACTAACCGCGGTTTGCAAAGAAAGAGGATTTGCTGCACATTCCAAGGACACGGCTCTTTCCGAGGCAATCTGCAACCTGCTGTCAGATGGAAGTGCTCTCTGCCCTCTCCTGCCCAGCTCTAGGTACTAGCGGGCACTTGCCAGCCTGGGCGAGGCAAACAACCTCCAGAGATGTCACAGAGCATAAGTGGAGCACAGATGCTCAAAAGCAGCAAAGCTGAAGAGCCTGGCTCAGCTTCACTAGTGTGCAATTGACTGCGAAAAACAAAGCAGCAGAGCACCGGGCTTCTGGGCGCTGTGAAGGCAATTGCCAAAACCAGGCAGCTGCTCCTTCCCAAGCACAGGCAGCTGCCTATGTTCTTGCTTGTCGACAAACTCACCGCTGCCCTTCTTTTCAGCAGCTGCCACCGTCTTCTGTGCATCTCGGAGCCTCTGGCGACGAGCAAGACTTGCCAAGGTGGGAGGCATCCGGACCAAGTCAAAACCCAGGCAAGTTGTCCTGGAACGCTTTCCATTCGCTTGCCGAGAGTGAATTCAAGAGGCAGGAGAGCGGCAGCCACCGTCCTCCAGCAGTCGGAAGGCTTGGCACACAAGCCCGCTTCTTTGCGGCTTCGTTCTTCGCCTCTTCCAAGCAACCGCGATCTCTGCTTCTCGGAGGCGAAGAAGCGGCTAATTCGCGCACAGCTCAGTAGAGCGGCAGCGGAGCGCTCCGGAGCGCCGCTTCAAGCCGAAAGACGCCGGGAAGCGGCACTTTCCTCCGGATAGCTCCGGAGCCGCGCTTCTGCTTCTCTAGTCATCTCTAGCTTAGCGAAAAGCTTTCCCACTCCAGTTGGCAAGGGGAGAGCGTACCTGCACTGCACACTAACCGCGGTTTGCAAAGAAAGAGGATTTGCTGCACATTCCAAGGACACGGCTCTTTCCGAGGCAATCTGCAACCTGCTGTCAGATGGAAGTGCTCTCTGCCCTCTCCTGCCCAGCTCTAGGTACTAGCGGGCACTTTCCAGCCTGGGCGAGGCAAACCACCTCGAGAGATGTCACAGAGCATAAGTGGAGCACAGATGCTCAAAAGCAGCAAAGCTGAAGAGCCTGGCTCAGCTTCACTAGTGTGCAATTGACTGACTGCGAAAAACAAAGCAGCAGAGCACCGGGCTTCTGGGCGCTGTGAAGGCAATTGCCAAAACCAGGCAGCTGCTCCTTCCCAAGCACAGGCAGCTGCCTATGTTCTTGCTTGTCGACAAACTCACCGCTGCCCTTCTTTTCAGCAGCTGCCACCGTCTTCTGTGCATCTCGGAGCCTCTGGCGACGAGCAAGACTTGCCAAGGTGGGAGGCATCCGGACCAAGTCAAAACCCAGGCAAGTTGTCCTGGAACGCTTTCCATTCGCTTGCCGAGAGTGAATTCAAGAGGCAGGAGAGCGGCAGCCACCGTCCTCCAGCAGTCGGAAGGCTTGGCACACAAGCCCGCTTCTTTGCGGCTTCGTTCTTCGCCTCTTCCAAGCAACCGCGATCTCTGCTTCTCGGAGGCGAAGAAGCGGCTAATTCGCGCACAGCTCAGTAGAGCGGCAGCGGAGCGCTCCGGAGCGCCGCTTCAAGCCGAAAGACGCCGGGAAGCGGCACTTTCCTCCGGATAGCTCCGGAGCCGCGCTTCTGCTTCTCTAGTCATCTCTAGCTTAGCGAAAAGCTTTCCCACTCCAGTTGGCAAGGGGAGAGTGTACCTGCACTGCACACTAACCGCGGTTTGCAAAGAAAGAGGATTTGCTGCACATTCCAAGGACACGGCTCTTTCCGAGGCAATCTGCAACCTGCTGTCAGATGGAAGTGCTCTCTGCCCTCTCCTGCCCAGCTCTAGGTACTAGCGGGCACTTTCCAGCCTGGGCGAGGCAAACAACCTCCAGAGATGTCACAGAGCATAAGTGGAGCACAGATGCTCAAAAGCAGCAAAGCTGAAGAGCCTGGCTCAGCTTGACTAGTGTGCAATTGACTGACTGCGAAAAACAAAGCAGCAGAGCACCGGGCTTCTGGGCGCTGTGAAGGCAATTGCCAAAACCAGGCAGCTGCTCCTTCCCAAGCACAGGCAGCTGCCTATGTTCTTGCTTGTCGACAAACTCACCGCTGCCCTTCTTTTCAGCAGCTGCCACCGTCTTCTGTGCATCTCGGAGCCTCTGGCGACGAGCAAGACTTGCCAAGGTGGGAGGCATCAGGACCAAGTCAAAACCCAGGCAAGTTGTCCTGGAACGCTTTCCATTCGCTTGCCGAGAGTGAATTCAAGAGGCAGGAGAGCGGCAGCCACCGTCCTCCAGCAGTCGGAAGGCTTGGCACACAAGCCCGCTTCTTTGCGGCTTCGTTCTTCGCCTCTTCCAAGCAACCGCGATCTCTGCTTCTCGGAGGCGAAGAAGCGGCTAATTCGCGCACAGCTCAGTAGAGCGGCAGCGGAGCGCTCCGGAGCGCCGCTTCAAGCCGAAAGACGCCGGGAAGCGGCACTTTCCTCCGGATAGCTCCGGAGCCGCGCTTCTGCTTCTCTAGTCATCTCTAGCTTAGCGAAAAGCTTTCCCACTCCAGTTGGCAAGGGGAGAGCGTACCTGCACTGCACACTAACCGCGGTTTGCAAAGAAAGAGGATTTGCTGCACATTCCAAGGACACGGCTCTTTCCGAGGCAATCTGCAACCTGCTGTCAGATGGAAGTGCTCTCTGCCCTCTCCTGCCCAGCTCTAGGTACTAGCGGGCACTTGCCAGCCTGGCCGAGGCAAACCACCTCCAGAGATGTCACAGAGCATAAGTGGAGCACAGATGCTCAAAAGCAGCAAAGCTGAAGAGCCTGGCTCAGCTTCACTAGTGTGCAATTGACTGACTGCGAAAAACAAAGCAGCAGAGCACCGGGCTTCTGGGCGCTGTGAAGGCAATTGCCAAAACCAGGCAGCTGCTCCTTCCCAAGCACAGGCAGCTGCCTATGTTCTTGCTTGTCGACAAACTCACCGCTGCCCTTCTTTTCAGCAGCTGCCACCGTCTTCTGTGCATCTCGGAGCCTCTGGCGACGAGCAAGACTTGCCAAGGTGGGAGGCATCAGGACCAAGTCAAAACCCAGGCAAGTTGTCCTGGAACGCTTTCCATTCGCTTGCCGAGAGTGAATTCAAGAGGCAGGAGAGCGGCAGCCACCGTCCTCCAGCAGTCGGAAGGCTTGGCACACAAGCCCGCTTCTTTGCGGCTTCGTTCTTCGCCTCTTCCAAGCAACCGCGATCTCTGCTTCTCGGAGGCGAAGAAGCGGCTAATTCGCGCACAGCTCAGTAGAGCGGCAGCGGAGCGCTCCGGAGCGCCGCTTCAAGCCGAAAGACGCCGGGAAGCGGCACTTTCCTCCGGATAGCTCCGGAGCCGCGCTTCTGCTTCTCTAGTCATCTCTAGCTTAGCGAAAAGCTTTCCCACTCCAGTTGGCAAGGGGAGAGCGTACCTGCACTGCACACTAACCGCGGTTTGCAAAGAAAGAGGATTTGCTGCACATTCCAAGGACACGGCTCTTTCCGAGGCAATCTGCAACCTGCTGTCAGATGGAAGTGCTCTCTGCCCTCTCCTGCCCAGCTCTAGGTACTAGCGGGCACTTTCCAGCCTGGCCGAGGCAAACCACCTCGAGAGATGTCACAGAGCATAAGTGGAGCACAGATGCTCAAAAGCAGCAAAGCTGAAGAGCCTGGCTCAGCTTCACTAGTGTGCAATTGACTGACTGCGAAAAACAAAGCAGCAGAGCACCGGGCTTCTGGGCGCTGTGAAGGCAATTGCCAAAACCAGGCAGCTGCTCCTTCCCAAGCACAGGCAGCTGCCTATGTTCTTGCTTGTCGACAAACTCACCGCTGCCCTTCTTTTCAGCAGCTGCCACCGTCTTCTGTGCATCTCGGAGCCTCTGGCGACGAGCAAGACTTGCCAAGGTGGGAGGCATCCGGACCAAGTCAAAACCCAGGCAAGTTGTCCTGGAACGCTTTCCATTCGCTTGCCGAGAGTGAATTCAAGAGGCAGGAGAGCGGCAGCCACCGTCCTCCAGCAGTCGGAAGGCTTGGCACACAAGCCCGCTTCTTTGCGGCTTCGTTCTTCGCCTCTTCCAAGCAACCGCGATCTCTGCTTCTCGGAGGCGAAGAAGCGGCTAATTCGCGCACAGCTCAGTAGAGCGGCAGCGGAGCGCTCCGGAGCGCCGCTTCAAGCCGAAAGACGCCGGGAAGCGGCACTTTCCTCCGGATAGCTCCGGAGCCGCGCTTCTGCTTCTCTAGTCATCTCTAGCTTAGCGAAAAGCTTTCCCACTCCAGTTGGCAAGGGGAGAGCGTACCTGCACTGCACACTAACCGCGGTTTGCAAAGAAAGAGGATTTGCTGCACATTCCAAGGACACGGCTCTTTCCGAGGCAATCTGCAACCTGCTGTCAGATGGAAGTGCTCTCTGCCCTCTCCTGCCCAGCTCTAGGTACTAGCGGACACTTTCCAGCCTGGGCGAGGCAAACCACCTCGAGAGATGTCACAGAGCCTAAGTGGAGCACAGATGCTCAAAAGCAGCAAAGCTGAAGAGCCTGGCTCAGCTTCACTAGTGTGCAATTGACTGACTGCGAAAAACAAAGCAGCAGAGCACCGGGCTTCTGGGCGCTGTGAAGGCAATTGCCAAAACCAGGCAGCTGCTCCTTCCCAAGCACAGGCAGCTGCCTATGTTCTTGCTTGTCGACAAACTCACCGCTGCCCTTCTTTTCAGCAGCTGCCACCGTCTTCTGTGCATCTCGGAGCCTCTGGCGACGAGCAAGACTTGCCAAGGTGGGAGGCATCAGGACCAAGTCAAAACCCAGGCAAGTTGTCCCTGGAACGCTTTCCATTCGCTTGCCGAGAGTGAATTCAAGAGGCAGGAGAGCGGCAGCCACCGTCCTCCAGCAGTCGGAAGGCTTGGCACACAAGCCCGCTTCTTTGCGGCTTCGTTCTTCGCCTCTTCCAAGCAACCGCGATCTCTGCTTCTCGGAGGCGAAGAAGCGGCTAATTCGCGCACAGCTCAGTAGAGCGGCAGCGCAGCGCTCCGGAGCGCCGCTTCAAGCCGAAAGACGCCGGGAAGCGGCACTTTCCTCCGGATAGCTCCGGAGCCGCGCTTCTGCTTCTCTAGTCATCTCTAGCTTAGCGAAAAGCTTTCCCACTCCATTTGGCAAGGGGAGAGCGTACCTGCACTGCACACTAACCGCGGTTTGCAAAGAAAGAGGATTTGCTGCACATTCCAAGGACACGGCTCTTTCCGAGGCAATCTGCAACCTGCTGTCAGATGGAAGTGCTCTCTGCCCTCTCCTGCCCAGCTCTAGGTACTAGCGGGCACTTTCCCAGCCTGGGCGAGGCAAACCACCTCGAGAGATGTCACAGAGCATAAGTGGAGCACAGATGCTCAAAAGCAGCAAAGCTGAAGAGCCTGGCTCAGCTTGACTAGTGTGCAATTGACTGACTGCGAAAAACAAAGCAGCAGAGCACCGGGCTTCTGGGCGCTGTGAAGGCAATTGCCAAAACCAGGCAGCTGCTCCTTCCCAAGCACAGGCAGCTGCCTATGTTCTTGCTTGTCGACAAACTCACCGCTGCCCTTCTTTTCAGCAGCTGCCACCGTCTTCTGTGCATCTCGGAGCCTCTGGCGACGAGCAAGACTTGCCAAGGTGGGAGGCATCCGGACCAAGTCAAAACCCAGGCAAGTTGTCCTGGAACGCTTTCCATTCGCTTGCCGAGAGTGAATTCAAGAGGCAGGAGAGCGGCAGCCACCGTCCTCCAGCAGTCGGAAGGCTTGGCACACAAGCCCGCTTCTTTGCGGCTTCGTTCTTCGCCTCTTCCAAGCAACCGCGATCTCTGCTTCTCGGAGGCGAAGAAGCGGCTAATTCGCGCACAGCTCAGTAGAGCGGCAGCGCAGCGCTCCGGAGCGCCGCTTCAAGCCGAAAGACGCCGGGAAGCGGCACTTTCCTCCGGATAGCTCCGGAGCCGCGCTTCTGCTTCTCTAGTCATCTCTAGCTTAGCGAAAAGCTTTCCCACTCCATTTGGCAAGGGGAGAGCGTACCTGCACTGCACACTAACCGCGGTTTGCAAAGAAAGAGGATTTGCTGCACATTCCAAGGACACGGCTCTTTCCGAGGCAATCTGCAACCTGCTGTCAGATGGAAGTGCTCTCTGCCCTCTCCTGCCCAGCTCTAGGTACTAGCGGGCACTTTCCAGCCTGGGCGAGGCAAACCACCTCGAGAGATGTCACAGAGCATAAGTGGAGCACAGATGCTCAAAAGCAGCAAAGCTGAAGAGCCTGGCTCAGCTTCACTAGTGTGCAATTGACTGACTGCGAAAAACAAAGCAGCAGAGCACCGGGCTTCTGGGCGCTGTGAAGGCAATTGCCAAAACCAGGCAGCTGCTCCTTCCCAAGCACAGGCAGCTGCCTATGTTCTTGCTTGTCGACAAACTCACCGCTGCCCTTCTTTTCAGCAGCTGCCACCGTCTTCTGTGCATCTCGGAGCCTCTGGCGACGAGCAAGACTTGCCAAGGTGGGAGGCATCAGGACCAAGTCAAAACCCAGGCAAGTTGTCCTGGAACGCTTTCCATTCGCTTGCCGAGAGTGAATTCAAGAGGCAGGAGAGCGGCAGCCACCGTCCTCCAGCAGTCGGAAGGCTTGGCACACAAGCCCGCTTCTTTGCGGCTTCGTTCTTCGCCTCTTCCAAGCAACCGCGATCTCTGCTTCTCGGAGGCGAAGAAGCGGCTAATTCGCGCACAGCTCAGTAGAGCGGCAGCGGAGCGCTCCGGAGCGCCGCTTCAAGCCGAAAGACGCCGGGAAGCGGCACTTTCCTCCGGATAGCTCCGGAGCCGCGCTTCTGCTTCTCTAGTCATCTCTAGCTTAGCGAAAAGCTTTCCCACTCCATTTGGCAAGGGGAGAGCGTACCTGCACTGCACACTAACCGCGGTTTGCAAAGAAAGAGGATTTGCTGCACATTCCAAGGACACGGCTCTTTCCGAGGCAATCTGCAACCTGCTGTCAGATGGAAGTGCTCTCTGCCCTCTCCTGCCCAGCTCTAGGTACTAGCGGGCACTTTCCAGCCTGGGCGAGGCAAACCACCTCCAGAGATGTCACAGAGCCTAAGTGGAGCACAGATGCTCAAAAGCAGCAAAGCTGAAGAGCCTGGCTCAGCTTCACTAGTGTGCAATTGACTGACTGCGAAAAACAAAGCAGCAGAGCACCGGGCTTCTGGGCGCTGTGAAGGCAATTGCCAAAAACCAGGCAGCTGCTCCTTCCCAAGCACAGGCAGCTGCCTATGTTCTTGCTTGTCGACAAACTCACCGCTGCCCTTCTTTTCAGCAGCTGCCACCGTCTTCTGTGCATCTCGGAGCCTCTGGCGACGAGCAAGACTTGCCAAGGTGGGAGGCATCAGGACCAAGTCAAAACCCAGGCAAGTTGTCCTGGAACGCTTTCCATTCGCTTGCCGAGAGTGAACTCAACAGGCAGGAGAGCGGCAGCCACCGTCCTCCAGCAGTCGGAAGGCTTGGCACACAAGCCCGCTTCTTTGCGGCTTCGTTCTTCGCCTCTTCCAAGCAACCGCGATCTCTGCTTCTCGGAGGCGAAGAAGCGGCTAATTCGCGCACAGCTCAGTAGAGCGGCAGCGCAGCGCTCCGGAGCGCCGCTTCAAGCCGAAAGACGCCGGGAAGCGGCACTTTCCTCCGGATAGCTCCGGAGCCGCGCTTCTGCTTCTCTAGTCATCTCTAGCTTAGCGAAAAGCTTTCCCACTCCAGTTGGCAAGGGGAGAGCGTACCTGCACTGCACACTAACCGCGGTTTGCAAAGAAAGAGGATTTGCTGCACATTCCAAGGACACGGCTCTTTCCGAGGCAATCTGCAACCTGCTGTCAGATGGAAGTGCTCTCTGCCCTCTCCTGCCCAGCTCTAGGTACTAGCGGGCACTTGCCAGCCTGGGCGAGGCAAAACAACCTCCAGAGATGTCACAGAGCCTAAGTGGAGCACAGATGCTCAAAAGCAGCAAAGCTGAAGAGCCTGGCTCAGCTTCACTAGTGTGCAATTGACTGCGAAAAACAAAGCAGCAGAGCACCGGGCTTCTGGGCGCTGTGAAGGCAATTGCCAAAACCAGGCAGCTGCTCCTTCCCAAGCACAGGCAGCTGCCTATGTTCTTGCTTGTCGACAAACTCACCGCTGCCCTTCTTTTCAGCAGCTGCCACCGTCTTCTGTGCATCTCGGAGCCTCTGGCGACGAGCAAGACTTGCCAAGGTGGGAGGCATCCGGACCAAGTCAAAACCCAGGCAAGTTGTCCTGGAACGCTTTCCATTCGCTTGCCGAGAGTGAATTCAAGAGGCAGGAGAGCGGCAGCCACCGTCCTCCAGCAGTCGGAAGGCTTGGCACACAAGCCCGCTTCTTTGCGGCTTCGTTCTTCGCCTCTTCCAAGCAACCGCGATCTCTGCTTCTCGGAGGCGAAGAAGCGGCTAATTCGCGCACAGCTCAGTAGAGCGGCAGCGCAGCGCTCCGGAGCGCCGCTTCAAGCCGAAAGACGCCGGGAAGCGGCACTTTCCTCCGGATAGCTCCGGAGCCGCGCTTCTGCTTCTCTAGTCATCTCTAGCTTAGCGAAAAGCTTTCCCACTCCATTTGGCAAGGGGAGAGCGTACCTGCACTGCACACTAACCGCGGTTTGCAAAGAAAGAGGATTTGCTGCACATTCCAAGGACACGGCTCTTTCCGAGGCAATCTGCAACCTGCTGTCAGATGGAAGTGCTCTCTGCCCTCTCCTGCCCAGCTCTAGGTACTAGCGGGCACTTTCCAGCCTGGGCGAGGCAAACCACCTCGAGAGATGTCACAGAGCATAAGTGGAGCACAGATGCTCAAAAGCAGCAAAGCTGAAGAGCCTGGCTCAGCTTCACTAGTGTGCAATTGACTGACTGCGAAAAAACAAAGCAGCAGAGCACCGGGCTTCTGGGCGCTGTGAAGGCAATTGCCAAAACCAGGCAGCTGCTCCTTCCCAAGCACAGGCAGCTGCCTATGTTCTTGCTTGTTGACAAACTCACCGCTGCCCTTCTTTTCAGCAGCTGCCACCGTCTTCTGTGCATCTCGGAGCCTCTGGCGACGAGCAAGACTTGCCAAGGTGGGAGGCATCCGGACCAAGTCAAAACCCAGGCAAGTTGTCCTGGAACGCTTTCCATTCGCTTGCCGAGAGTGAATTCAAGAGGCAGGAGAGCGGCAGCCACCGTCCTCCAGCAGTCGGAAGGCTTGGCACACAAGCCCGCTTCTTTGCGGCTTCGTTCTTCGCCTCTTCCAAGCAACCGCGATCTCTGCTTCTCGGAGGCGAAGAAGCGGCTAATTCGCGCACAGCTCAGTAGAGCGGCAGCGGAGCGCTCCGGAGCGCCGCTTCAAGCCGAAAGACGCCGGGAAGCGGCACTTTCCTCCGGATAGCTCCGGAGCCGCGCTTCTGCTTCTCTAGTCATCTCTAGCTTAGCGAAAAGCTTTCCCACTCCATTTGGCAAGGGGAGAGCGTACCTGCACTGCACACTAACCGCGGTTTGCAAAGAAAGAGGATTTGCTGCACATTCCAAGGACACGGCTCTTTCCGAGGCAATCTGCAACCTGCTGTCAGATGGAAGTGCTCTCTGCCCTCTCCTGCCCAGCTCTAGGTACTAGCGGGCACTTTCCAGCCTGGGCGAGGCAAACCACCTCGAGAGATGTCACAGAGCATAAGTGGAGCACAGATGCTCAAAAGCAGCAAAGCTGAAGAGCCTGGCTCAGCTTCACTAGTGTGCAATTGACTGACTGCGAAAAACAAAGCAGCAGAGCACCGGGCTTCTGGGCGCTGTGAAGGCAATTGCCAAAACCAGGCAGCTGCTCCTTCCCAAGCACAGGCAGCTGCCTATGTTCTTGCTTGTCGACAAACTCACCGCTGCCCTTCTTTTCAGCAGCTGCCACCGTCTTCTGTGCATCTCGGAGCCTCTGGCGACGAGCAAGACTTGCCAAGTTGGGAGGCATCAGGACCAAGTCAAAACCCAGGCAAGTTGTCCTGGAACGCTTTCCATTCGCTTGCCGAGAGTGAATTCAAGAGGCAGGAGAGCGGCAGCCACCGTCCTCCAGCAGTCGGAAGGCTTGGCACACAAGCCCGCTTCTTTGCGGCTTCGTTCTTCGCCTCTTCCAAGCAACCGCGATCTCTGCTTCTCGGAGGCGAAGAAGCGGCTAATTCGCGCACAGCTCAGTAGAGCGGCAGCGCAGCGCTCCGGAGCGCCGCTTCAAGCCGAAAGACGCCGGGAAGCGGCACTTTCCTCCGGATAGCTCCGGAGCCGCGCTTCTGCTTCTCTAGTCATCTCTAGCTTAGCGAAAAGCTTTCCCCACTCCATTTGGCAAGGGGAGAGCGTACCTGCACTGCACACTAACCGCGGTTTGCAAAGAAAGAGGATTTGCTGCACATTCCAAGGACACGGCTCTTTCCGAGGCAATCTGCAACCTGCTGTCAGATGGAAGTGCTCTCTGCCCTCTCCTGCCCAGCTCTAGGTACTAGCGGGCACTTTCCAGCCTGGGCGAGGCAAACCACCTCGAGAGATGTCACAGAGCATAAGTGGAGCACAGATGCTCAAAAGCAGCAAAGCTGAAGAGCCTGGCTCAGCTTGACTAGTGTGCAATTGACTGACTGCGAAAAACAAAGCAGCAGAGCACCGGGCTTCTGGGCGCTGTGAAGGCAATTGCCAAAACCAGGCAGCTGCTCCTTCCCAAGCACAGGCAGCTGCCTATGTTCTTGCTTGTCGACAAACTCACCGCTGCCCTTCTTTTCAGCAGCTGCCACCGTCTTCTGTGCATCTCGGAGCCTCTGGCGACGAGCAAGACTTGCCAAGGTGGGAGGCATCAGGACCAAGTCAAAACCCAGGCAAGTTGTCCTGGAACGCTTTCCATTCGCTTGCCGAGAGTGAATTCAAGAGGCAGGAGAGCGGCAGCCACCGTCCTCCAGCAGTCGGAAGGCTTGGCACACAAGCCCGCTTCTTTGCGGCTTCGTTCTTCGCCTCTTCCAAGCAACCGCGATCTCTGCTTCTCGGAGGCGAAGAAGCGGCTAATTCGCGCACAGCTCAGTAGAGCGGCAGCGGAGCGCTCCGGAGCGCCGCTTCAAGCCGAAAGACGCCGGGAAGCGGCACTTTCCTCCGGATAGCTCCGGAGCCGCGCTTCTGCTTCTCTAGTCATCTCTAGCTTAGCGAAAAGCTTTCCCACTCCATTTGGCAAGGGGAGAGCGTACCTGCACTGCACACTAACCGCGGTTTGCAAAGAAAGAGGATTTGCTGCACATTCCAAGGACACGGCTCTTTCCGAGGCAATCTGCAACCTGCTGTCAGATGGAAGTGCTCTCTGCCCTCTCCTGCCCAGCTCTAGGTACTAGCGGGCACTTTCCAGCCTGGGCGAGGCAAACCACCTCGAGAGATGTCACAGAGCATAAGTGGAGCACAGATGCTCAAAAGCAGCAAAGCTGAAGAGCCTGGCTCAGCTTCACTAGTGTGCAATTGACTGACTGCGAAAAACAAAGCAGCAGAGCACCGGGCTTCTGGGCGCTGTGAAGGCAATTGCCAAAACCAGGCAGCTGCTCCTTCCCAAGCACAGGCAGCTGCCTATGTTCTTGCTTGTCGACAAACTCACCGCTGCCCTTCTTTTCAGCAGCTGCCACCGTCTTCTGTGCATCTCGGAGCCTCTGGCGACGAGCAAGACTTGCCAAGGTGGGAGGCATCAGGACCAAGTCAAAACCCAGGCAAGTTGTCCTGGAACGCTTTCCATTCGCTTGCCGAGAGTGAATTCAAGAGGCAGGAGAGCGGCAGCCACCGTCCTCCAGCAGTCGGAAGGCTTGGCACACAAGCCCGCTTCTTTGCGGCTTCGTTCTTCGCCTCTTCCAAGCAACCGCGATCTCTGCTTCTCGGAGGCGAAGAAGCGGCTAATTCGCGCACAGCTCAGTAGAGCGGCAGCGCAGCGCTCCGGAGCGCCGCTTCAAGCCGAAAGACGCCGGGAAGCGGCACTTTCCTCCGGATAGCTCCGGAGCCGCGCTTCTGCTTCTCTAGTCATCTCTAGCTTAGCGAAAAGCTTTCCCACTCCAGTTGGCAAGGGGAGAGCGTACCTGCACTGCACACTAACCGCGGTTTGCAAAGAAAGAGGATTTGCTGCACATTCCAAGGACACGGCTCTTTCCGAGGCAATCTGCAACCTGCTGTCAGATGGAAGTGCTCTCTGCCCTCTCCTGCCCAGCTCTAGGTACTAGCGGGCACTTGCCAGCCTGGGCGAGGCAAACAACCTCCAGAGATGTCACAGAGCATAAGTGGAGCACAGATGCTCAAAAGCAGCAAAGCTGAAGAGCCTGGCTCAGCTTCACTAGTGTGCAATTGACTGCGAAAAACAAAGCAGCAGAGCACCGGGCTTCTGGGCGCTGTGAAGGCAATTGCCAAAACCAGGCAGCTGCTCCTTCCCAAGCACAGGCAGCTGCCTATGTTCTTGCTTGTCGACAAACTCACCGCTGCCCTTCTTTTCAGCAGCTGCCACCGTCTTCTGTGCATCTCGGAGCCTCTGGCGACGAGCAAGACTTGCCAAGGTGGGAGGCATCCGGACCAAGTCAAAACCCAGGCAAGTTGTCCTGGAACGCTTTCCATTCGCTTGCCGAGAGTGAATTCAAGAGGCAGGAGAGCGGCAGCCACCGTCCTCCAGCAGTCGGAAGGCTTGGCACACAAGCCCGCTTCTTTGCGGCTTCGTTCTTCGCCTCTTCCAAGCAACCGCGATCTCTGCTTCTCGGAGGCGAAGAAGCGGCTAATTCGCGCACAGCTCAGTAGAGCGGCAGCGGAGCGCTCCGGAGCGCCGCTTCAAGCCGAAAGACGCCGGGAAGCGGCACTTTCCTCCGGATAGCTCCGGAGCCGCGCTTCTGCTTCTCTAGTCATCTCTAGCTTAGCGAAAAGCTTTCCCACTCCAGTTGGCAAGGGGAGAGCGTACCTGCACTGCACACTAACCGCGGTTTGCAAAGAAAGAGGATTTGCTGCACATTCCAAGGACACGGCTCTTTCCGAGGCAATCTGCAACCTGCTGTCAGATGGAAGTGCTCTCTGCCCTCTCCTGCCCAGCTCTAGGTACTAGCGGGCACTTTCCAGCCTGGGCGAGGCAAACCACCTCCAGAGATGTCACAGAGCATAAGTGGAGCACAGATGCTCAAAAGCAGCAAAGCTGAAGAGCCTGGCTCAGCTTCACTAGTGTGCAATTGACTGACTGCGAAAAACAAAGCAGCAGAGCACCGGGCTTCTGGGCGCTGTGAAGGCAATTGCCAAAACCAGGCAGCTGCTCCTTCCCAAGCACAGGCAGCTGCCTATGTTCTTGCTTGTCGACAAACTCACCGCTGCCCTTCTTTTCAGCAGCTG